>NW_027397099.1:5677179-5687849 GCF_003265705.2 Callorhinus ursinus
AAAAAAAAATTACAAATGGACTATACCAGGTAAACCTGTGTAATTAGAGAATTTTTATCTAGAAGAGAAAATGAAGAACAGCTAGAGAGATCCCATTCCTTTTAAATCCTAATGGACAAGATCTGCAGAGGTCTTATGTCTTCTTCAAGGTCACACTCAGGTAAACAGCAGAGCTAGAAGTAGGCCCCAGCCTCCCGACTGATTTCCTGACCACTGCACCATGATGCCCATCTACATTATTCTACCATCATGCCTCTGGAGGAAATGGGTTTTGTGTGTTTTTTTGAGGGAAATTTTAACCTCCAGGTTTCAAACCCCACAGTGAGCTAATGGTTTCCTTTTACACTTACTCTGTCTTTGTCATGCAGCATATCAGCATAGGATGATCTAAAAAACAAACAAAACAAAAAGACAAGTCAGAAACCTCTACTAATAATGATATCCAGCAGCCTATGAGAGCATTCACATATATAATGCATTCCTAAATCTGATGGGACAAACATCCAGGCCAGCCCATTTTATTTTTCATTACTGAACCATAACTGACACCCAATGTTATATCAGTTTCAGGTGTACAACATAGTGATTTGGCAATTCTACACTCAATGCTCACTAAAGTAAATGTAGTCACCATGTAACATTACTACAATATTATTAACTATATTCCCCATGCTGTACCTTACATCTCTAATCCAGGCCTGTTTTTAAATTTTTTTTAAGGTTTTATTTATTTATTTATTTGAAAGAGAGCGATTGAGTGAGAGAGAGCATGAGCAGGGGGAAAGGGAGAGGCAGACTCCCCTACTGAGCAGGGTGCCCAACAAGAGGCTCGATCCCAGGACCCTGGGATAATCACAGATGCAACACAGCAGAGAGGAATCAAGAAAAGTATACACCTGCTATGTAAGTGAGGGGTGTCATGCCCAGCACTTTCCCTACCTCATCAGGGAGAACAAAGAGTTCACCAAACTACAGGCTGTTAAAGGGAGGAGAGCTGCTTTTCTGTATTTTTGTCACAATTCACAAACTTGGAAAATCTCTGGCAGGATCAGGATAAACCTCCAGAACTCACGAGTCCCAGCCCAAAAATGCCTTTTGAGTTCCAGGTAAGAGCTCAGACACTCTCAATCAACAGAGGACCTCCCGCTTCAGGTCAACATCAAAATCACGGGAGAGTTTTTGTTTTTTTAAAGTAGGCTCTACGCCTAACCAACATGAGGCTTGAACTCACAACCCTGAGATCAAGAGTCACATACATCACCACATCAAAAACTAATGATGTATTGTATGGTGATTAACATAATAAAATAAAATTAAAAAAAAAAAAAGAGAGTCACAGACATGCTCTACTGACTGAGTCAACCAGGCAGCCTGGAGAGCTTATTTTAAATGCACATTCCCATGATACATGCAAATAGATCCTGATCCAAAAAACTGGGCAGAATCTGGAAATATGCACTTGAACTGGTGCCCCAGGCAAGCATGACACAGTTCATACTCTACACTTTGAGGAGCACTGTACTAAAAGAATAGTGTTGTTGTTGTTTTTATTTTCTTTAATATTTTATTTATTTATTTGACAGAGCGAGAGAGCACAAGTAGGAGGAACAGTAGAGGGAGAGGGAGAAGCAGGCTCCCCGCCAAGCAGGGAGCCCTATGCAGGGCTAGAGGACCTGAGCTGAAGGCAGATGCTTAACCATCTGAGCCACTCAAGCATCCCGTTGTTTTTTTTAATGGCACAAGGCTTTTTACATGTGAACCCACCTACAAATGTGTAGTTGAAATCTGGTTCTGCCTTTCTCTGCCTTTCAAGAGGCATGTCTGGTCCCCATCTTCCCAGCTTCATCACCCCACCACTCCCCACCACTCCACAGACATCTTCCCAGCTTCATCACCCACTCTCCCCACCACTCCACCCACTCTCCCCAACACTCCACAGACACATCACTCTCCCAAAGCACTACGAGCCCACTCCATCAGTAACATCCAGGATTTCTGTCCCAGGCGGACACTCCCTTTTCCCAGAACGCTCTCCTCTTTTCCACTTTCTGGCCATTCCCTCCTGGTTCTCCTGCCTCCCCTCTTTCAGGATTCCTTCTTCAGCCCTCTACCTTTCTCATTCCATACCCTCTCTGAGAGCCTGCAATCTCTTCTAGTTTCAATTCTAACAACTGCAAATTGGCTCCAGATCCATGTTTATCTGCCCACTGGCATCTCTACCTGGATGTTCAAACCCAGATACCTAATCTCCATCACCTTCCTCTTCCCAGCAACACCCATTTCTCCTGTGTTCTCCCTTGGGAACAACAGCTCCATCCACTCCTTCACCCTAGCCAGAAATCCTGGGTGCTTCTTTAATTTTCTCTCTCGTTCCTTCACTGCATCCAATGGAGTTACCAAACTCAAGCTCCCTCGAAGCTGTCTCCTCCTCTCCCCACCTCTACTGCCTCACCTGTGTGGGGTTGCAATAACACCCAAATGGATTCCGCTCCCTCCAACCCACTTTCCACACTGTTCTCAGTAAACGTTCCAAAATGCAACCTAATCTGTTTGTTCCGTTTAACATCTCAATCACTCAGAAAATAATGTCCAGTATCTTTAGAAAGAAGGTAATGTTTTTGATCCCTTATTCTGCACCACACACTGTATTTCACTCATTCATCAAACAACCTTAAAATAAAGATATATGAAGAAATGTACATTATTACATATATCAAGCCATATATTACCATACTGAGGCTCCAGGAAGTGAAGCAGCTTGACTAATGTCAGACTTGAGACAAGACAGGCCCAGACTTACTCTCATGCTCCTCTTCCTGCATTTTGCCACCACCCTTCACAATATGACCCTGCCTACCTTTTTCAGTATCCTCTCTCACCACAGCCCTGCTTTTGTACCCCATTCCAGCCCCTTCAAACTGCTTGCAACCCCCCAAACCAGTTCATCTGGAAGATTACAGGTAATCCCTGCAGCTCAGAAAGCAATTTCCCTCCTTCTAGATTTGGGAAATCACTCAAGTATCACTCCCCAGCCCAGCTGTTCTTGCTGCTTCCACGAACTCTTGTGCCTGTATCCACTGGTCTTTCTCTCATTGTCATAATTTTTTCTATGTCTGTCTCTTGACAAAACGGCATATCCCTGGGACGCCTGGGTGGCTCAGTTGGTTAGCGTCTGCATTCGGCTCAGGTCATGATCCCAGGGTCCTGGGATCAAGTCCCCCATCAGGCTCCTTGCTCAGCGGGGAGCCTGCTTCTCCCTCTCCCTCTGCCTGCCATTCCCCCTGCTTGTGCTGTCTCTCTGTCTCACAAATAAAGTCTTAAAAAAAAAAAAACACAAACTGCATGTCCCTTGAGGATGAGAACCCTATTGTCTTCATTTTGGTATTCACAGTCCTAGCACAGTGCTATCATGTTGTATGCACTTAATGATTGCTAAAGAACAGTAACTCACTTACACAGGTTTAAAGATCCCATCCAAGGGAAAAAAAAACACATTTTTTCACTTTTTCCATTCAAGAGAATTTAGCCATATGTTAAATGTATCACCATTTCGGTAGCACAAGTAAATGATTAAATTTCAGAAACACTACCACTACCAACTACAACTACTACTACTAACTACTACTACTACTACTACTAACTACTAACTACTACTACTACTGACCCTTGGGCCGTCTTTGCTCCATGAGACAGACCCTCCAAGACTCCAAGAAGGCTGTTACATATCTGACTCTCCACACAGAAATGACTTTGCCTCACTCCCACACAAACCTACCTGGCTAAGCAGACCTGCTCATGACCAGTACCTGCCCTGAAGAGCAGCACTGGGTAATGCCTAGTCCATATTCATCGCATTCCGGGGCTCCTGCTTTGAGAGCAAAATGCCCCACCCAGCTGCAACCAATTGTGAACACACCCTTGTTACCTTGCAATCTCCTGGTGGTAATCATAGTGCTCATCCTCCTCCAGCCACTCCACAGATCCCGTGGTCGGATTGGCCCGCCCGCAGAAGACTTTCATGGTGCCAATCAGCTCCTTGGTTTTAGCACAGAAAAGCAGCCTTGCCAGCTCACTTCTTGTGGACAGGTCTAATCGTCAGAATCTATTCACATCATAATGCCCAAAATGGAAAGAAAAAAAAATTTAAAGACAAAAAAAAAAGGAAAAAGGAAAAAAAAAATCAAGACATACACAAGTGTCAAAGCCACTGAAAATATTTGTTAATCAGTATTTTAATCTTTCCAGCAAGAGTTATTTGATTTTATATTCAGCATGTAACATCAAAAACTGTAATACATAAATTCATAAAGCTATCTGGAAACTTCAGCAGTCCTCAGTGATTCCAACACAGGTCAAATGAGCCTCACAAGTGCATCTGGATGCAGCCTCAAAGTAAAGGCAGATGAGAAGAGAAATAAAGCAGAGGGAACAGGAGGCTAATAGGAAAGGAGAAACAGAGACTGGGGTGGTGGTAAAAGAGTGCCACCAATACGGCCTCAGTATATCAAACACACTTAGTTTAAGGAAAATAATAAAGGGATGCCTGGGTGGCTCAGTCGGTTAAGGGTCTGCCTTGGGCTCAGGTCATGATCTCAGGGTCCTGGGATCGAGCCCCGCATCGGGCTCCCTGCTCAGCGAGGATTCTGCTTCTCCCCCTGCTTGTGTGTTCTCTCTCTCTGACAAATAAATAAAAAAAAAATCTTAAAAAAAAAAAGGGAAAAATAATAAAGAGCACTTCAAACAAACTAGGAAAACCTTCATCTAAACAAATAAACCACAGCTATTCCAGAAATACGTTGAGCCAAAAAATAAGCAAATCACAGAATACATACGGTATGATTACATTTACATAAAATTATAATTATGCAAAAACAAGAACCATATATCCTTCAGGGATCACACTAAAAAGCTACAGAAGGGAATGAAGACAGTGGTTATCCTTAAGAGGGAAGGGAAAAGCCTGGGATCAAGAAGGGTCACAGAGGTGACTTCAAAATAGCACTGTTTCTTCCATAAATGGGTGGTAGGATTAAAGAGGTTCACGATACTGTCATTCTTTATGCCTTACCATTTTTTAGTAACTAGTACTTCTTACTCAATATTTGGTTTTAAAAGCAATTTTAAAACAAGTCTTCATCTAGGGGGTGCCTGCCTGGCTCAGTCTTTATAGAGTGTGCAACTCTGGATTTCAGGGTCTTGAGTTCGAGGCCCACATCGGGTATAGAGATTAGAGAAATTAAAAACAAATTTTTTAAAGATTTTATTTATTAGCGGGAGTGTGCCATGTGCACACACACACACACACACACACACACGCAGAGGGGCAGAGGGAGAGGGAAAAAACAGACTCCCTGATAAGCAGGGACCCTGGGATCATGACCTGAGCTGAAGGCAGCCCCTTAACCGACTCAGCCAACCAGGCACCCCTAAAGAAATAAAAATTTAAAAGAATATTCATCTAAAAAACATCCTTCAAATAAATGTTGCCAGATTCATGTCTTGTGTGAGCTATTTCCGCAGATCTATTTCTGACAGAGAAACACCACACCTCAAAGTCTGAAGGCACCTCTCTGCAAGTCTGAGCTCTTCCAGCATCCTGCCTCTTACCTTCAGAAAACATCAAGTGTTCCACACTTCCCTTCATTTCCTGTTAAACACTGATCCATCTTCAGGAAACCTTAGAAAGAATGCATACTCCACAGATCCCTAAAACGTCCCTAAGGCACTTAATTGGCCAGAATTATGGCCTTTCTCTTGAAGTTATCTACACTAACTAAACACTGAATTCTTTTTTTTTTTTTTTTAATGATTTTATTTACTTAGAGAAAGAGAGCCCTGCCAGGGGAGGCGCAGAGGGAGAGGGAGAGAGAATCTCAGGCAGACCCGACACTGAGCTCGGAGTCTGACAGGGGGCTGGATCTCACGACCCTGAGATCATGACCTGAGCTGAAATCAAGAGGCTGACACTTAAACCCACTGAGCCACCCAGACGCCCCAAACACTGAATTCTTACAAATGAAGACGGGGAAAATCTTTTCTTTAAAGACTCAGGCAGTCAGTGGTCTGGTTCAAAGTAGTCAGTTTATCCTTCAGTGAAACTCGACTTCTAAAATCTCAGTGTATCCATCCTCTCATCGAGCGGCTCTCAAACTCTGTGGCAACCTCAGTAAGAAATATACTTTACATCAACACAATACACACACATAAACATAAGCTTTCACAAAACAGTATTTAGCCTTCCTGCCAGCAAGGCCCTCTGATATATTCTACTCTATTTCATTTTTTTTTTAAATTGATCATGATCTGGGGCGCCTGGGTGGCTCAGTCAGTTAAGTCTGCCTTCAGCTCAGGTCATGATCCCAGAGTCCTGGGATCAAGCCCTGTGTCGGGCTCCCTGCTCATCCGGGAGCCTGCTTCTCCCTCTCTCTCCACCCTGCTTGATGTTCTCTCTCGCTATCTCTCTGGCCAACTCTGTCTCTCTCTCAAATAAATAAAACCTTTAATAAATAAATTGATCATGATCCACTAAACTGATTTCATAATTGGTGGGTTGCAACCTATAGGTTAAAAAGCTTTGCTAGAGGGAGCACCTGGGTGGCTCAAATGGTTGAGTGTCTGCCTTCTGCTCAGGTCGTGGTCCCGGGGTCCTGGGATTGAGTCCCACATCAGGCTCCTGACTCAGCGGGGAGCCTGCTTCTCCCTCTCCCTCTGCCTCTCCCCCTGCTTATGTACTCTCTCTCTCTCTGTGTCTCAAATGAATAAATAAAATCTTTAAAAAAAAAAAAAAAAAGCTTTGCTAGAATCAACCGTGAACATCTCCTGTGCTAATCAAAAAAAAAAAAAAGAGTACAACTATCAGAATCCATAATGTGCTTTAGAAAACTGTCCGGGGTGCCTGGGTGGCTCAGTCGTTAAGCCATCTGCCTTTGGCTCAGGTCATGATCCCAGAGTCCTGGGATCAAGCCCCGCACTGGGCTCCCTGCTTGGCGGGAAGCCTGCTTCTCCCTCTCCCGCTCCCCCTGCTTGTGTTCCCTCTCTCTCTGTGTCTCTGTCAAATAAATAAATAAAATCTTAAAAAAAAAAAGAAAGAAAGAAAACTGTGTCCAAAAACTGCTAGAGTAGAAAGAAATGGCCACATCTGGCTGAATGTTCAGTGAAGACTTAAAAGATGGCTATGATTTAAGGCAAGCATGGGAGGGAGAGGGCACTTCACCAGATTAGAGAGACTGTCATGCACAGTGAATAAACCAGTTTAGCTGAAGTAAAACTGAACAAAGAGTCAAACATGTCAGTGGGGTACATACTGTGGAGAGCCCTGAAACCCTTATCCTGTGGGGTATGTGGGACCAATTCTGAAGTCATTTAAAGGTTAACAGTGTAGTATTCTAATCTATGGAATTCCCTTTTTGTGCTCTTGCTCGGGCTTTACATAGGACTACAGTTTTTTTTCACAACCGGAGAGAAGTTACTGGTTTCATATAAATGTAAATAAATGCTTGCAGATGGGAACCATGTCTTGTAACCTCTCTGGGTGAGAACTACACATCTTCTAGAGAAATCCCCTCATTTATTATTACAACTTGTCTTCTCCCAAAAGGAGCCACACTCCAGATTCAAGAGATATTGTGACACCCCCCTCCTCATTCCCCCAAACCTGTCAACTCAATTGATGGTTTATAAGGAGGGAATGGAAACCACCCTGCCAAGCCCCAAGTGGATTACCTGTCAGACTTCACAGCAGGTATTTGGTTCATTCATTCAAAATTTAGTAAAATTTACACAATGCCAAACACTGCATTTGGGACTGGAGGACTCCCATAAACAAAAAAAGGAGATCTTTGTCCTCCAACAGATTAGATTTTAATGAGGGAGAGACGAAGGATAAACAATCCCACACTGTGTGGGTGCAAGAAAGGAAATATGCAGGATCCTATTAAAAAGAGTAACACGGCTATGGAAAGAATGATGAAGGTGCCATTTAAGTTGAGACATGCAAGATAAGCCAGGTTAAAAGTTATGGAAGAGTAGTGCTTATGTCTCCGGAAACGTTAGCCCTACTTTTCCCCTACCCCTATTTTCCCTACGGGGGAAAAATAAGGAAGTGCATAAGCAAAAACTGACAAAAGCCTGAGTGACTGAAGCACTCTGAGCAAAAGTAAAATAGACTATACCGGTGGGCTTCTGCAAATCACACTGGGCCAAGCTGGCTTCGGAAAGATGTTTGGATTTTGTTCTACATGCACTGGGAGCCACTCAAGAGTTTTAAGCACAAAAATGTCCACGTCAGATGTACGCTTTTACAGGGCCACTCTGGCTAACATGTGGTGAATGGACCGGTTTCCAACTACTCAACACAGTGACTGGGAAAAGCGAGCCCATAAGCAGTTCCCTGAATCCAAGAAACGTGGCCCAGCTAGGGGTGCGATGCTTCGAGCTCCGTTATGATTGCGGTTCGAGTCTCTGTCGCTGAGAGGAGGCGCCAAGTAGTATAATCCAGGTCCCCGTGGAGGTCACCCAACAGAACCGTATCCCAGTTCTCTTGCCAGCCCAGAGGCTTTAAGCCGCCCCATAAGGACTCTATAAAGGTCCTCGAGAATCCGGAAGAGACGGAAACTCCGGCGGCCCAATACGCCCACGCCAGGTACGTCAGCCCGAGCCCCTGGGCTGAGAAAAGATGATGGCTGCACTCGGGACTCTACTGAGACCCCTCATTTCCAACCCGCCCAGGGCCTCACCCGCCGCAGAAACCGTTCCGTTCACTTCCGCCGCCGCCTCCACCTGGCCGCGACTGGCAAAAGGGGGCGGGACTTCCCAGCGCCCGCTGAGCGTGCCGGGAGCGAGGCACGGAAGCGGAACTTTAGGGCCCTCCCGTCGCACCCCACGCGTTCCCACAGTACTCCGCGACAGCCGCTATGGAGGCCGGCAGGACTGCAGTCCTTCGCGTGAAGCGAAAGCGCAGCGCGGAGCCTGCCGAAGCCCTTGTCCTCTCTTGTAAACGCCTCCGGAGCGGCGCCGTCGAGTCGGCGACCCAAAAGACAGCCCCCGAGGATCTGGAGAGAGGGCCGGAGAATAATGTCTTCCAATTGGTGGCCACCGTGCGCTCCCAGGTATTGGGCGGGATGGAGCCGGTGTTTGAAGGGGATCTTAGAGCACTGCCGGGACGAAATTGTATCCCTGACCCGTTGAAGAACCTCCTGCTTACCCCGGCTTCCCTCCCCTACTACCTTCCAGGAGGAGCCAGTCCAGGCGCTCGTTCGAGCCGCCCTGCGCCCTTCCCAGGGCAGCCAGCAGCGTATCCGCCGCGATCTCCGCGCTTCGACTCGGGAGATCCGGCAGGAGGGCCGCTACCGGGTGATCTCTGGCCGCCGGTCCTCGGGGATTCCCTCGGGTAGCCCAGAGTCCATCGACGCACCGGGAAACCCAGAAGCCTCCGAGGACGCAGGTTTCCAGCTGTTCGACCTAGTCCACGAGGAAGGAGACCCAGAGGCCGTCGCCACCGCAGGCTCCTCCAAGGTGAGTACCCGCCCAGAGAGCACTGGGCCTCCCCGGACTGATAGTGCCAGGAGTCTGGGCGTTAAGTCAGCACATAGTTAAGAGGAGGTACACGGCTTCACCTTCCCGATGATCTGTCAGCCCTGGTAACCTCTTTTTGCAGGTTAGGTTATTCATTCAACAAGTATTTACTGAGTGGCCACTATGTGCCAGGCATTGTTCTTAGGTTCTGTGGATATACCTTTGAGGACTTAACACTCATTTTTTTTAAAATATTTTATTTATTTACTTGACAGACAGCGAGAGAGGGAACACAAGCATGGGGGTAGTGGGAGAGGGAGAAGCAGGCTTCCCGCCGAGCAGGGAGCCCCATGGGCTCGATCCCAGGACTCTGGGATCATGACCTGAGCCGACTGAGCCACCCAGGAGCCCCGAGGACTTAACATTCAGGTAGAGGAGAGAAACAGTAAAGAAGTGAAATTCAATGTCAGATGTTGATAGGGGCTGTGTGTGGGGGGTTGGGTGGCAGGGAAAGAGTTGTTCCATTTCAGAGAGGGTCTCAGAAAATGACATGAGAGCTTGGAGGAGGTGAATGGCAAGGCACTGTGGATATCTTAAAGACAGTTTGGTGTTTTCAAGATCACTGTGCCCAGAGCCTAGTGAACTGAGGAGCTGGAGCCCAGTGAACGGAGGAAAAATAATAAGGAATTTGGGAGACGATGCCTGCTAGACCCTGAAGGTACTTTTAAGGACACACTGCCTTTCACCCTGAGATGGGGAATTACTGGAGGTTTTTGAGCAAGGTAAAGATAGAACAGATGGAAAAACTCATCAAAGGGAGGTTAAAGGACTGGTCTTGCGTAGCAAATCAAGTTTGAGGCAGATTGAAGTGTAGAGTGCAAGTCTTCTCACATTTAATCCAGTGTTCTTTCCATTGTTATATTTACTAAATTTGTTTTGTACCTCAGTTCCAAAAAACAAACTCTACTACATGTATTAAGACTATAGAAATGGGGGCGCCTGGGTAGCTCAGTCATTAAGCTTCTGCCTTCAGCTCAGGTCATGATCCCAGGGTCCTGGGATCAAGCCCCGCATTGGGCTCCCTGCTCGGCGGGAAGCCTGCTTCTCCCCCTCTCCCTGCTTGTGTTCCCTCTCTCGCTCTCTCTCTCTCTCTCTCT
>NW_027397099.1:5687949-5763171 GCF_003265705.2 Callorhinus ursinus
AAAAAAAAAAAAGACTATAGAAATAGAAAATTCTCAAGCTAAGGTTTGCCTCCTCTTGGTAAGCATTTAAAAAAAAAACTTCACTCTTCACTCCTTTTGATAGTTTTTGAAGTTTAAAAACTGAAATTTTAATTCAAAATATATCAAGCAAAAAATATTTAATTGTGGTGCTAATATACTTGGATAACAATTTGGGCATGATGACTACAGCCACTTCTTACCAAAACTAATTGAAGACTGATTCATAAGTTACAAGTCAAATACCTTTTAAAAGTAAACCAGTGTTGAGTGGAATCAAATCAATCAAATAGCTCATTCAGTTTTATAACAAAAACTAGTATATAAACTGATGAAGGATGTGAACACAGATCTTTCTCAACAATGCAATACAAACTGTAAATACATCAAAAAGTGTTTGCTCATTGGGGCACCTGGGTGGCTTAGTCGGTTAAGTGGCTGCCTTAGGCTCAGGTCATGATCTTAGGGTCCTGGGATCAAGCCCTGCATCAGGGAGCCTGCTTCTTCCTCTCCCTCTGCCCCTCCTCCCTGCTTGTTCTCTTTCTCTCTCTCAAATAAATAAATAAAAATTTTTTTTAAAAAGTGTTCGCACATGAAAGAGTGGGACATCTGGCTTGCCAGCAGTCACCTGCATTTGTCGTGCAACAGAAGAGCGATTTAAAAATGGGTAGTGTTGAGAAGGGCAAGAAGATTTTTGTTCAGAAGTGTGCCCATTGCCATACTGTCGAAAAAAGAGGCAAGGCAAGGCATAAGACTGGGCCAAATCTCTATGGTCTATTAGAGCAAAAGGTCGGGCCCCTGGATTTTTTCTTTTTTTTTTTTTAAGATTTTATTTATTTATTTGAGAGAGAGAGCACATGAGAGGGGGGAGGGTCAGAGAGAGAAGCAGACTCCCTGCTGAGCAGGGAGCCTGATGTGGGACTGGATCCTGGGACTCCGGGATCATGACCCGAGCCAAAGGCAGTCGCTTAACCAGGCGCCCTGGCCCCTGGATTTTCTTACAAGGATGCCAACAAGAGGTATCCGGGCACCTGGGTGGCTCAGTCGGTTATGTCTGACTTCAGCTCAGGTCATGATCTTGGGGTCAGAGGATCCAGCTCTGCATTGGGCATGCTCAGCAGGGAGTCTACTTGTCCTTCTGCCCCTCCCCCCGTGTGCAAGAGCTCTCGCTTTCAAATAAATAAGTAAAATAATAAATAGAACAAATGCATCACCTGGGGAGAGGAGACACTGACCAAAGGCAGTCACTTGACCAACTGAGCCACGCAGGCGCCCTTTAATTTTATTTTTAAGTAATCTATACACTGAACATGGGGCTCAAACCCACAACCCAGAGATGAACAGTCATATACTCCACTAACTGAGCCAGCCAGGTGCCCCAGTAATGTTCAGCCTTTCACAGAGATGGTAAATGCCATTTCTAAACTTATAGAAGATTGGTTTTATATTTGGACTGATATAACTGGTTATATTAATATATATGTAAATACTGAGGAAATCCCTTCACCGTCTCATAGAACAGCAAGACTCAGCTGTGTTTCAAGTTGTGTTTGTTAGCCTGTTAAAGGCAAGGGCTGAAGATAAGCTGGCAGTGTCCACTTTACCTTTTTGGTCTTAACTATGCCAATTCGGTTAAAATTACCTGCATCTAAAATGTTGCCTTTTGGGCGCCTGGGTGACTGAGTCATTAAGCGTCTGCCTTCAGCTCAGGTCATGATCCCAGAGTGCTGGGATCAAGCCCCACATCGGGCTCCCTGCTCAGAGGGAAGCCTGCTTCTCCCTCTCCCACTCCCCCTGCTTGTGTTCCCTCGCTCTGTCTCTGTCAAATAAATAAAATCTTAAAAAAAAAAAAAAAAAAGAATCTTGAATCTAACATAGACAACTGTAGAGACTTCCTTCACTCAAATCTTAAATTTCTCCTTTTGGAACTTCCATGTTTTGGATCATGTATGTATCATCTCTTGATTTCTTTACAGACATCTGACCCAGATGTGATCCTCTGCAATTCCATAGAGTTGATTCGTGAACGGCTGACTCTATCTGAGGATGGACCGAGAATTGGGCACCAGGAGGAGCAGAAGGATGACTATGTATATGACATTTACTACTTGGAGATGGCCACTCCAGGATGGATTGAGAACATCCTCTCTGTGCAGCCCTATTGCCAGGAGTGGGAGCTGGTAAGGGGACCCATGAGGATGAGAAGGGTATGAGGTAGCCTAAGCAGTTCTCTAGTCTGGGTGCTTTGCTTCCCTGTGTTCCACATTGCCTCCAATGGGTTCAAGATTGTTCTTAGCTCTTCTTGTCCTTGTTTAAATGGAAAAATTTATTCTAAATGCCTTCTAGGAACCTGGGTTTAGTGCAGGGAATTTTGGGAATGACAGGTACACTGATAATTTTTGCTCTTAGATCTTTTACAAGGTTTGCAACATTGTTTTTATCATTTATTAACACCCACTTTCAGGGGAAAACATATAGGGGCTTATAATAAAGACAAAATAAACCAGAAATTCTTAACATGAATAGGAGTAAAAGCTTTTTTTTTTTTTTAACTGGATCTTAAAAGGGGGGAGACCTTGGATTAAGAAAGCTAACATCCTGACATTTTTTTTTTTTAAAGCAATCTCTACACCCAGTGTGGGGCTTGAACTCATAACCCTGAGATCAAGAGTTGCAGCTCTATTGACTGAGCCAGCCAAGCACCCCTTGACATCATTATTCTTAAAACAAATTCTAAAGTGAGGAGCGGCATCTTATCCCATACCTGCATTGCAACCATTGTCTCACAGTCAGGCATCCACCTTGGATCATTGCATAGTCCCTCTCCCTGTGCCCCTCACACTTAGATTTTGGTTCTGGTTTTCGGCATCACCCGTAATCCATATAATCTCTCTCCCACCTGGCTGTCCAAAAGTTTAAAGATCACTGCCAACACTTACTCAGAGGTCTCTCTCATCCCCACCCTGGTGTGTTCCCTTCTGGAGTTCATCCTATCCCACCAGGAATGTGATGGCTGGAGCTAGACTCTGAGTGAGGAGTAGGGCTGCTGTCTCTACCTTGTAGCCCAAGGTTACTACAGCCCCTTGTGCAGCATACTCAGACCAGCTCCTAGGCTGCCTCTTTTCCACACAGTGCTCTTAAGTGATTTTTTCAAGTTGGTCTGCTAATAGCTTCTCCTACAGCACAACCTTAGAGGTTTTGACTTATACTCATGTTTGTGTTGAGATGTGCAGGTGAATGATGACCAGCAACCAGAAGATATTTATGAAGATGATGATGATGAGAATAGTGAGAATAACTGGCGCAATGAGTATCCAGAGGAGGAGAACACTGATGGAGATGAGTCCAGAGGTACATGGGTGACGGCCTTGGATGGGAAGGGACTAGTGGGATCCAAGACTGAGTTGTGAGCATGGTTAACAAGTACATCTTAACTGGCTTTCCTTCTCTGCCATTGAACTCCCAACAGCTCAACCACAAGCTGTTAGAGCTATAGGAGCCCCAAGAACGAGAGTTTCCGGGGGAAGCCTAGGTTCAAATCCTTAGTTTTTTTTTTTTTTAAGAGTGTGTTTTTTTTTTAAAGATTTTATTTATTTATTTGATAGAGACAGACACAGCAAGAGCAGGAACACAAGCAGGGGGAGTGGGAGAGGGAGAAGCAGGCCTCCTGCCGAGTAGGGAGCCCGATGTGGGGCTCAATCCCAGGACCCTGGGATCATGACCTGAGCCAAAGGCAGACACTTAACGACTGAGCCACCCAGGCGCCCCTCAAATCCTTAGTTCTGTCATTGCCTATCTGTAGGTCTTGGGGAAGTTACTTCACCTCATGGAGCCTCATCCTCTCTCCAGAAAACAAGAGAATATTGCACTAACTTCAGTGGTTGGGATTAAGGGAAACAGCTCAGTGTCTCTTCTCTTGCTTCAGTCAAGAAGGTATTGGAGGGACGCCTGGGTGGCTCAGTCGGTTAAGCGTCTGCCTTCGGCTCAGGTCATCCCAGGGTCCTGGAATCGAGTCCCACATCGGAGCCCGCTTCTCCCTCTGCCTGCCTCTGTCTCTCTCTCTGATAAATAAAAAAAAAAAGGTATTGGAGAGGTTTGCCAGTTGGAGCAGGGCTAGGATTTTGACAGATCAGTTATCTAACTTCTCAAGAAATTGTTTTGTTTACATTTTGAGAAAGATGCAACACAGACATGGTACCTGGGGGAAAGAGGAAGGAAAGATACTCTGGTGACATGGATCCTTCAGGGACTATGTTCTTTGTGCCAACAAAAAGAATTTCTTGGTGTCTGTTAATGGAGGGACAGTTAATTAAACTGTGAATATTCTATTGGGGAAGTACTGATAAGTTAAAAGGATAGGGCAGACGTGAAATTATGTTTACAGTATGACTACAACTATAATAACAAAAAGAAATCCTATACTTAGGGGAGAAATGAAAAAATACTCCCCGTGTTCTTGAGGGATTTGGTTTAGGTAGTAGAAACGGGCTTGCCTTTTTTTTTCCCCCCTAAATTCTCTTTACTGAGCAAGTATCGTAGAAGGGAGAACAGCAACAACAACAAAAAAAACCAGACCTTCCTGAGATGGGAAATGATTATCATGGTCACCTAGAAACTCAGAGCCCATTCCTGTTACCATTCTAGGCTCTGATGAATATGACAGCCTCAGCGAAGAGGAAAGAGGCAACAGCAGACCACAGATGTGGAGCAAATACCCTTTGGATGTGCAGAAGGAGTTTGGCTATGACAGCCCCCATGACCTGGATTCAGACTGATGATCCTGTAATATATATGAAGTTCAGTTATGTGCCCTGAGGGCTCTGACTGCAGCTTCAACCATCCTGCTAACATCCCTGGGTTTTCTAGCTTAACACAAAAGGAAAAACCGTGTCCAGCAGCACCATCCTACCAGTGAAAACGTGTGCTAAAGGACTGTGTCTTTTTCAGTAACAGTAGGGCCCCTTAGCCTCAATCAAAAGTGACTTTACAGTCTGGGGGAAAAAATGCCATTTGTGAAGCTTCCTGGCCTGGGGATTTTCCCATTCTCCTCCTGTGCTAAAGCCAGTAAGTGGAAGAGAAACTTCTGTTTCCTCAGCACTAAGCTTTAGCTTTCTCATACCACCAGGCCACTGCCTCCACTAAAAGCCTGTTTCTTTTGATAGACGGAATCTAGAAGGGCTACATGGGGTCCCTTATAGCAACACCGACGGGATAGTGGTGGCCATAGTGGTGGCTGTTGGAGAGGGAAGTAGAATCTGCCTGAGCTCTGAGAGGTTTTAAGTTAATAGCTGTCTCCATCGCCCTGCTTCCTGACTCTGATAATGGTTGTAAAGACTGCTGTCTTCCTTTGGCAGTGGTGCCAGGGAGAACAGGATGTATGAATGTGATACTGTGTGTTTAGTAAAAATTAAAGGGAACAAGAAAATTCCTTGAAAACCTTTTTTTTGGGCGCCTGGGTGGCTCAGTTGGTTGAGCGACTGCCTTCGGCTCAGGTCATGATCCTGGAGTCCCGGGATTGAGTCCCACATCGGGCTCCCTGCTCGGTGGGGAGTCTGCTTCTCCCTCTGACCCTCTTCCCTCTTGTGCTCTCTCTCTCTCATTCTCTCTAATAAATAAATAAAATATTAAAAAAAATTTTTTTAAAAAAGAAAACTTTTTTTTTTTTTTAAGATTTATTGAGAGAACACAAGCAGGAGGAAGGGGCAGAGGAAGAGGGAGAGAATGATCCTCAAGCAGACCCTGCATGGAGCACAAAGCCCAATGGGGGAGGGGGAGTTCCAGGCCCCCCAAACCATGACCTGAGCCAAATGCAAGAGTTGGCCACCTAACCAACTGAGCCACCCAGGTGCCCCTACTTAAAAACCTTTTAAATCTGAATGTCTTTTTTTTTTTTTTTTTAATTTTATTTATTAGGAGAAGCAGGCTCCCCACTGACCAGGGAGCCTGACACAGGGCTCAATCCCAGGACCCTGGGATCATGACAGGAGCCGAAAGCAGATGCTTAACTGACTGAGCCACCCAGGTGCCCAGATTGCAATGTCTTTTTTTTTTTTTTTTTTTAGATTTTATTTATTTGAGAGAGAGAGAGAGAGCATGAGAGGGGGGAGGGTCAAAAGGAGAAGCAGGCCCCCTGCCGAGCAGGGAGCCCAATGTGGGACTCAGTCTCAGCACTCCAGGATCATGACCTGAGCCAAAGGCACTTGCTTAACCAACTGAACCACCCAGGCGTCCCCAGATCTCAGTGTCTTTACATATGTTTTCCCACTGTACACACTCTCTCCCTACCGTCCACCAAAGATGGGGGGAGGGGGTTAGTGAGACAGAAGTTTCAGGATTGACCTTAGACACTAAGGACTTTAGGCAGGTGAGGAAAAGGAAAACATATCCTAAACATAGCTTTCCAATGAGAAAGGTCAACTATTCACAGCACTCACCAAAAACAGTGATCAATTCTGTTACCAGAACTTAGATTCCTTGTAAGGAAACCCTGACCCTACTTCTTTCCATACCACAAATGTCTTAACTCTGAGTTGGCATTTATTCTTCTAATGTAACATTGTCCCACAGAACTTTGTGCAGATGGATATGTTTAGTAGTAGCCACTAGCCACATGTGGCTCAGCTCTTGAAATATGATTAGTGCACCCGAGGAATCAAATTTTTTATTTTAATTAGCTACCTGTGGCTAGTAGTTACTATACTGGACAGCACAGGTCTAGGAAAACAATCTTTGGTTCAAAATGTGCCTTCTTGGCACGTGGCACAGACTCACTATCATGTACACAGGGATAGGTCTTCCCACATCTTTTAAGATTTCCTATCTCTCTTTTTCCATCCTGCCTCCACCCTTTCTTTCATTCTGTATTCATTTTGTAGGTCTTCACCTACATGAGTTCTTATCCGCATGTTAAACCTGCCTACGTGGTTAAATTCTGTATGTTCACATCCTCAGGCTCTTGCAGTTAAGAAAACCAGTGAAACCATCCTAGCTCTCCACAAAGGTACAATTCAGTGTTGTGACAGGCAGCGACTTACATGTCTAACAGTAGTCCTCTTAGTCTTCTGTAGGCATAGAAACAAAGGATTAGAAACCACTCCGTGCCATTATAATGTGCTCACTGCTGTTTATGTACCGTTAAAGTCTGCCAACACGAAAGGGCTGACAACCTCACATACTGTACCTACTGCAAAAGGGATTAGCACACCAGGAGAAGGACTGAAGGAGACGAACAACAGAGACCTTGCAGAAATTTAATTCCACCATGAAGCTTGAGTGCTGTAGGGAGCCTCTGGCTTCGCTCCCACAGAAGGGTTCCTGGGTGAAGTCTGTATCCAGCACAGAGAGGAAGAATGTGGTTGCCATCCAGTAATGAGAGGAGGACGACATGGCTCACTAAGCTTGTCCTGGGGCACTTAAGGCGTGAGGCCCGTGCTTCTCCGGGGAGCCACTGGGGGCAGCAAGTTCCTGGGATTAGCTGGTCATTTGCTTCAGTGGAGAAAGCTAAAACCTGGGTCAGGTATCCTTAAGACAAGCACACTCTGCTTAAAGGATTAGCTCCAGAGGATCCCTGGGATAGGTGCCATCTTGGCTCAGGCAGGAGTCATGTTTACATACTCCAGGCAAGTCAGCCTTTGCATAAGACTCCCTGTTGCCAGGAAGGAATTTGCTGTGCAAATCCCCAACCCATGACAGTAAGAATGTCCCCTCATTTTCTCATCCATGCATGCCCCGAATGGAAGGCAGCTGTGATCATGCTCCCCTAAATTGTCTTTATTGAACAAGTATGGCCAAGGTTACTGCCCTGGCCATTTGATGGAAAAGAATGTTCAGAAAGGGAGATTGCCTCATAGTTCTTGTCTTTACCATTGACCAGTTCTAAAACGAAAGGATAAGAAGTCCAGGCATGGGGTTAGCCAAGTCAGCAGGTTCCTCTGGACCCAGGATGACAGTAGGGAGTCTCTGGATGCCCTCCCACAGAAGGGTTCCTGGGTGAAGTCTGGACAGTTGTATAGTCCACTGCAACCATGGCTGCCCACAGGGAACATCCATTAGGCCTGACTTGGATGCTAAAGCACACCCTGAGCACCAGAATTAGTTGCTTCCAATCATGCAGCCTGCTGAGGAGCCAGATTGAGGTTGAAGCAGCTTTGTCCCCCAAAGTCTTCTCTGACCTCCAAAGGGAGAAAATAGAAGTCCACGCAAGTACCAAGCTCTTCCTGAGACTGCAGGCCCGCCAGACCTCCAGCAAAGGGAGGCAGACAGGACGGGAATGCACTATCCTGATGATCCACACCAAGACAGTTCAGAGTGTAAACGAAGCCCAGTGTCGGGGACAGAAGAGGAGGATGCAGTCTGGTGTGAGGTTTTTGGAAAACGGAAATGACCACTTCTAGCACCAAGTTGGGCTTGCGTGGGTCTGCACAGCAGTTCCTCACACCAGCCCTGACAGAAACAAGCTATTTGGTGGCTTGAGTCCATGAGATGTTCTCTAAGCCACTGAACGGCTGAGAGAATCCAGGTAATCCACTTGAATTCTAAAACAGTTTATGTCCTCCTAAAGTTCATACCAGAAACCAGAGATTTACCTTCTATCATCTAGAATAAGGACCTGAGGTCTCAAGTAAAATAAGGGATTATCTTTCAGAATAGCAGTATTATCAGACTTCTGACTCATGAATTTGTTCATTCGTCCTTGCTGATTTGAGCCAGGTGCTTATAATCTGTGACCTACTAACTAAAGTGTAACCAATACATGAGTAAAAAAAAAAAAATCTTTAAAGTTCACCTTTGCAGCTAAGACTCAACAGAAAATTGTGCGTAAAACCAAGCAAAAAAAAAACTCTGTGATCAGAGGCTGACCCACCACACAGACACACCTCTAAGGGCAGAGGGACTCGGTTGGGGGTACTTTGAGTTTTTAAACACAATCAGCTTTTTGCATCCTGTAGATGAATAAACACCAATGCTCTGCTAGAATTGGTGTCCTGGATTAAATATCAATAAATAATGAAATACAACTGTCTTCCCAGGGAAAGATTTTGAGTCAGAGGAAGAAATGGTAGCATTTCAGGCCTCTAGAGTCAGTGCTTGGACCATCACAGGAAATCTTCCCATAAAGCAGCCCCATTTGTAGAGGCTCCTGATTCAAACCTCAAATAACAAATTCAGAACCACCAGCCACATCTATTAACCTAGCACTCCCTCTTCTCCCGTTGCAGTTCGCCAAGTGTTTGGTAAACTGTACCTACTCACCAGGAATAAAACTAAACAACTATTCCCCTGACGAAGCCCTCCCCACCACCACCCTCTATAAAGTTCCCATCTTCAGGCTTGCCTTGGAACCTGAGTCTCCCGTAGCTTACCAATGAGAGTGACCACCAGAGCAGGCCATCAGCCCTGAGCCCCCCTGATACAATGTGGGCCACCACACTCCTTTAGAACAAGAGGGGTGGGCCTGTAGTCTTGTCATCTGGACTTTGGTGGCTGTGGTTGGCCTTCCAGGCCTCAAGAGAGATCACCTGTGGCCTCTAGTCCGTTTTCCTCTCAACCTTTTTTTCTTCAGCTACATCAAGCTCAGTCAGGACGCAAAAGCAAAGCTGCTGGGTGACTTTGGTGACAGCAGCTAAATGAAAATAGAGAACAGAATTCAGCAAGCTGACAGCTACAACCTCAATATGAACACCCCAAAGTTGATTAAAGCAGATCTGTGGCTCCCTCCCACCTGTCCCCTGGGTATCCTGCACCAGGCTTTGCCTCTTACCACCAGCAAGCCTCACTGTCCTTCATTATGTGCCCAACCAGAAAGTAATGCATGACTCCTCATCTTCCCACATGGATTACACTTTTAAAAGCGAGTGTTTTAACCCCAAAATAGGACTCTAAAGTTAGAACTAAAATGCTCAAGATCAAAAGGGAAGGGCGCCTGGGTGGCTCAGTTCGTTAAGCGACTCCCTTCGGCTCAAGTCATGATCCTGGAGTCCTGGGACTGAGTCCCACATCAGGCTTCCTGCTCAGCAGGGAGTCTGCTTCTCCCTCTGACCCTCTTCCCTCTCGTGCTATCTCTCATTCTCTCTCTCTCAAATAAATAAATAAAATCTTTAAAAAAAAAAAGGTAAAAGGGAAGAAGTCATGTGGAGCAACCAGGTCTCATGGTCTCTAGCACATCACTAGTATAGGGGCAGCTGTTAGCCACCACTCCCACCTCTGCCTGCATCTGCGCACCACACACACACACTGTGAATAACAGGCATCTGTGCAACACACACACACACACACACACACTGTGAATAACAGGCAAAAAAGCTCACCCAGGACATTTCGAATAAGGACTGGCCTCTGGGACTCAGGCAAGTAAACACCCACGAAGTAGACAGGAATCCCAGAGAGGGCAATCCCAATGCCAATGAGGGAATTGATGGTGTCACTGTATAGAGGCACAATCACCAGGAACAAGGAGCATATGCAGAACACGATGGGAAAAAACAGGCTCAGCTGAAATGAAGGGAGGTGAGATATTAGGTAAAGTGCTATGGGGGAACAGGGTTTAGAGAAGTCACGGTGGGGAGAGGGCCCATCCCTCCTAGTCTATCCAGAGTCACTGACCTTGAGAGGCCGGGGTCGCTCAGGCTCCTTCCAGCGAAGATAGAGCTGTCCAGCAACAGACAGGCCCACAAAGAACCAATAGCTGAAGCTGAAGTAGTTGATGAGCAGGAAAACATCTTCCACAGTGAGGTAGATGAGTGTCATGGTACACTGGAAGGGGACGGGATGGGAGGAGGAGTGGGCATTGTTACCACCAGGCCACCCCAGGAGACTCCAACCACCCAGCAATCAGTACCAGATCATCTGCTCACCGCTGATTTAGCTTACCAGGTTACCTCCAGTTCTTTCCATTGACCCCTTGGCATTAGATAGGTCTAATCTCTGTATTAACCTTCAAGGTGGCATCGCTCCCTCTTCTGTTGGCCCTTCCTACACACAATGTCTCCCTTCTTTTTGCAAGCACTTTAATAACAAGCCAGACTCCTTTCTCCTGATGGCAGACAGTGAGGCCCTCCTCACTTTGATGCACCAACCTCAATATGAATCACTTTCCCCTCTGGATACCATTACTCCTGAGTCTCAGCTACCTGGCATACAAACTGAGTATATGCCTCCAGAACCATCTCACTGTCCTGGGGTCTTAGAAATGCAGATTGACAAAATGGATCTATACCCCTGATAAGAGAGGTATGACAGAATTTGACCTCTAGAACAAAAGAGTCCTAGAAGACAAGTCAGGGACTAGAGTCCTGTGACATGGTCAGATTTACTTAAACTTCAAGAATATGGAGTTCCCCCACCTAATCTTTTCACCCAGATTATCAACAAAGGGTTTAAAACAAAAAGGGCCCATTCTAGGGAATGAAGGGGGACCGTATTGGGAAAACTGGGGAGATGATTAAAAGACAAGATGTCAAATCTTCCCTAAATTTATAAATTCAGTGCTATCCCAATCAATATACTGAGAGGATTTCTGTTACTTTGACAAAATACAAAGTTCATAATGATAAACACAAACGTGATAATTGCCAGGAAAATTCCAGGGGTAAGAAGAAACCAAAGAAGTATCCTTAATCGTCTTTAGATTGCAGAAATTCAGTATAAAGCTAAATAACGAAGCTTGATACTAATGGCGAGGAAGGGTTGAGCTGATGAAAACTATTTAAGGGGTATACAATTGTACTTGGCACATATGAAGCACCATCTAATATATATAAATCTATGATATCTAGGGCACCTGGCTGGCTCCTCAGTGGAGCACATGACTCTTGATCTCAGGATTGTGAGTTCAAGCCCCATGTTGGGTGCAGAGATAACTTAAAATCTTTAAAAAAAGAAATCTATAAAGTCTATAATATGAAAAGAAGTCCCTAGGTAGTTGGTATACAACTGGCCTGGCTCTTCTAAATATGATTTAATTAAAGTTAAAAAAAAAAAAAAAAAGCAGGGGCACCTGGCTGGCTCAGTCAGTGGAACATGGGACTCTTAATATCAGGGTCATTAGTTCAAGCCCACATTCGGTGTGGAGCCTACTTAAAAAAAAATTTAGGATTGCCTGGGTGGCTCCATCAGTTAAGCATCTAACTCTTGATTTTGGCTCACTCATGATCTTAGGGACGTGAGATGGAGCCCTGCATCAGGCTCTGCACTCAGTGCAGGGTCTGCTTGGGATTCTCTCGCCTACTGCCCCTCCCCCTCCCCCCTGCTCACACTCTCTGAATAAATAAATACATAAAATCTTTCAAAAATAAATCTCACAAACTTATTTTTATATTCTTTTGTACAATTTGCCTTCTCTCCTATAACTATGTTTTACTTTTATATTTTTTAAAACTTTAAGAAAAAAGAAGAAACACTGAGAGACTTGGGAAATATCTTAAGCTAGTATACCTCCCACCCACAGTCGTCTCATAAAGTCAGCAGGAGTACTACAATTCTCCACACTCCCCCAGCAGAGCTTACATTGAACAGTAAAGCAGGGATGGGTGTAAAACGTTCAATGTGGATCATGGACAGAACATCCGGGAGGTGGCCCTCACGGGAGCCCACGAAAAACAACCTAGAAGGATAAGAAATGTGTCAGGATGATCCTTTCACTTGGCCATATAGCCACACTCCTCACTTGACAAACTAGGCTCAGAGCTCCAGAAAAACACAGGAGGCAGTCAGTCTCTCAGGAGTATCCCATGTTCTCAATGCATGCCCAACACCCACCCTCCCTCACCCTCACCCCTCAACTTTTACCCATAGATGTCTCCAACCTCCAACCATGGGTACTTCAACATTATCCAGGAATGCCCTACCCCTCTGTTGGCCATGGACACCCCCGAGCCCCTCAGCTATGAAACCCACCATTAACCAACGGATGCCTCACCCTGCCATCACTCACTGCCACCCCAATCCATTCCATCAGGGGTACTCCCACTCTGCCACCCCACAGATTTCATACTTAACACAATGGCTTTTTAAAGGGCAGCCAGCCTTCTGTTGTGCTCTCTATATAACTTCCCTGAGCTCCTGATACATGATACAACAGGACAAGCCTGGGGCTCAGAGACAACCCAGGGTTCCTCTCTGTCCCTAAAGAGCCCTACTGTTTGAGAAACAGAGCAAGAGAGAAATGAATTGCCAGCCAGGGTAGTCAGCATCATCATGGAGCACAAAGCACTCACCAGGCTTGGGGGTGGGCTGGGGGAACAGAAAACTTCACAAGAGATGACCACATCTGGGCTGTGAAGAACTGGAGTTTGCCAGAAGGTGAGCACATGGGTGGGAAACAGCATAGGCAAAGGCAAAAGAGGCTTGAAGGAGTGGAAGAGGGTGGCCTCCTTGAGGTTGGTACTAGAATGCCTACAGTCCCAGGTTAGAGTGTGTGAGGAAACAGCTGGGAGGAACCTGCACGAGGCCATGCTGTGGAGTCTGAACGAACACTGAGAGCCTGCTGTGGCTCTGAAGTAAAGGCCTGACAGGATTTGACACAGAGACGCTGGTGGCATCATGGACGCCAACTAAAGCAGGGAGAAGCTAGGGTATAGGGAGAAGGCCAGATAAAGTAATCCGTGGGGTGCCTGGGTAGCATAGTCAGTTAAGCCTCCAACTCTTGATTTGGGCTCAGGTCATGATCTCAGGGTCATGGGATCGAGCCCTGCGTCATGCTCCGCGCTCAGCGCACAGTCAGCTTGTGACTCTCTCCCTCTGCCCCTCCCCCCACCTCCCAAATAAATAAATAAATCTAAAAAAAAAAAAGTAATCTGTGATAACTGTCCTATAAGAGAGGAGGCCTGAATGAGGGTAGACACCCTGGCTGAAGAGAAAACAAGACAGATGTGACCTCAATCAAATCTGGTGATCCTTTGCATGTGAGTGTGTGTGCATGCATGTACATTTTTGAGCTGGGAGAAGAGGATGAACACCAAGGGAAAAATAGAGGCCAAGCAAGGAGACTCGACAGCACATAATAACACAACTAAAGACAAAGCACAGGTGGAGTGCACTGAGCTACTTGTGAGTCATCCAGATGGAGCCACAGGAGTTGATGATAGCATCTGGAAAGGTTGTAGGGCAAGATGGTGGGAGTTGGCTCACAGGTTAATAATCTGCACTGGGCAGGGCGCCTGGGTGGCTCAGTTGGTTGAACGACTGCCTTCGGCTCAGGTCATGATCCTGGAGTTCTGGGATCGAGTCCCGCATTGGGCTCCCTGCTCAGCGGGGAGTCTGCTTCTCCCTCTGACCCTCTTCCCTCTCGTGCTCTCTCTCTCTTATTCTCTCTCAAATAAATAAAATCTTTAAAAAATAATAATAATCTGCACTGGACAGAGAAGAAATATGGTAGAGGGGATGCTGGAAGGGGATAATGTGCAAGCAGAGCAAAAGTGTCTAGTACAAAGCCAAAAACAACTACATAGGTAATAAAAGAAAAAGCGAGAAGTTAACACAGAGACAATTGTACGTTACCTCCACATCACTGCAGTCCCCTTGTGTGCTGGTCCAGACTCTTACCCTCTGATGCCCACCCCCACCCGGTCAATGCCACAACACAGCTGAGTGAGCTTAAAACGTACCTACTGTGTTAAGTATTTTAAGAAGAATGAGAGCCATTTGGAATGTCTTGGGCATTGATAAGGGTAAGGCTATGGGAAACACCATCTTTGGGAAGGGTAACTTGTTAAGAGTCACATCCAGTGCAACCCTGGCCGTACCAGGTTGAAGTAAGGGAAGATACCACACCGTTTTCCAAGAATTTGATCTATTACTCTGGTTACCCAAGGGAGGCCCCAAGTACATGGACTGTGGTGTCAAAACCAGTAAGAAAAACAAATAGGACAGGGGCGCCTGGGTGGCTCAGTCGTTCAGCGTTTGCCTTCAGCTCAGGTCATGATCCCAGGGTCCTGGGATCGAGCCCCGCATCGGGCTCCCTGCTCTGCGGGAGGCCTGCTTCTCCCTCTCACACTACCCCCTGCTTGTGTTCCCTCTCTCGCTGTGTCTCTCTCTGTCAAAAAAATAAAATCTTTAAAAAAAAAAAGTTCCCTTTAAAAAAATAAAAGAAAAATAAATAGGACAAAAAATTATTTCTTTTATTAATTCATCCTCTTACCTGTTCACGTAGAAAATAGTTACTGAATGCCTATTACACTCCCAGCCCTGGGGACAGCAACATTTATATGGTGAGTGAAAGAGAAATCAGGAAAGAAGGCTTCCTCTCAAATATGAGAGTGTTACAGAGTCACAGGAATAGTTTCAGAAGCAGAGGGCGGTAAGCATCACTGGCTTCAGGGGTCCAGTAGGAAAAGGACTAGAAGCAGGCTAAGGAGATCACAGGGACACTTCATAAGAGTATTTTTTAGGTAGCAGAAGTCCAAGTGTAATGGCTAGAAAATAAGTGGCAGTCAAAATGCAGACCATTCCCTGAAGAAGTATGTCCAGAAAGGAAGAAGGGAGATGAGAAAAGCTGGTTTGTGACTTCACTGAGCGGAGATGAGAGAAGCTTGTGCAGAGCTGGCTCCTACTGGAATCCACCAAAGAGAAGGGCCAAGTGATGAAGCCATGTGCTAAGAAGAGGGGTAGTGCTAAGAAGAGGGGTAGTGCTGGGGCCCTGAAACCAGGTAGCAGAGTCAGCCTGGAAAAGCAGAACTCCTTTCTCTGAAACAACAGGAAGGACAAACACTCTTATAGAGAAGTGTCTACAAAGAGAGGAGAACAGAGCCTGCCTGTCAGCTTCGGTGATTTCTGTGAAGTGAGGGGGCAGAGTCACCCTGTACCAATACCTGGTACACGGCAAGTGATCACTAATAATCTTCTCTACTCCAAGCTATAACCTTCCTCCCCTCTGCCTCTCACCAATCCATCATCGCCTCAGATGGAAGTATGAGCTTCAAGCATACGAATGTCTGCACGAAGGCCAGCTGATGCATGCACACAGTGTACACACACACACACACACACACACACACACACACATACACACACACCCTGTACACATCTAAAAGAAAGAAGGGCTCTAATGGGCTCACCTGGAGCCTCAGAAGATTAAATACTGCAGTCTGTTATTGGTAAAGCAGAAACACATTACCTTGATGAAGCAAAGATAGATGCATTGAGGCCCCCAAAGCAGGACAAGGCAACAGCAATGGGAATGGTCCAGCTGAACATGCCAAATGTCTGGTCAGCAAATGTCTGGGGACAGAGCACAGAAGTCCCTCAGCACAGGACAGGGTTTCATAAGCCACCTGTACCTACGCTGTCAGGACAAACACCGTCACTGCCGAGCAGCCCGCCCTCTAGCCTGGACCCATCATCTCACCCTGCAGCGCCGGCAGGGCTTAGAGAGAGACTGAGCCCTTCAGTATTATAAGATGATGAGCAAATGGGGACTCACCACAGCCACGGCATCACTGTCAAGGACATCTGAAATGCTCAGCACTGTGTAATAGGCCACATTGGTCAGGATGTAGATGAGCGTCACAATTGGCATAGAAATCCCAATGGCCAGGGGCAAATTTCTGTCAGGACAAGTAAGATAGGACTACCTAGAATCAACTCTCTTTGGAGTCAAAGTTCACCCAGGGATTTTTCGAAAATTTAACAGTTCCCTGGCTCTAAGTCTTTGAGGCAGGCTCCCCTTTCCCACATGGTCTAGGGGGGTTTATGAATCCCATGCTCCTTTCTGCTGAGAAACAGAGAGAAAGAGAAAGAGACCGACCCTTCTCTGTGAAAATAGCTGGGGCTCAATATTTGATCCTTGCCACAAGAGAACCAGTGGGTCCCACGGAAGGAGGAGCAGTGTCCTTCAGGGACTGGAGGCCAGGCTAGGAACCTGAATGCCCAGAATAAGCTTCTGGCTCCCCAGGCTTCAGTGTTAGCACCAGAGCACAAGGTTCTAACACCTTAGCCTGAGCTGGGTCAGCTACTGCCCACTGGAGGATCTCTCCACAAGCAAGGACCTGGGGGATCCTCCAGTGTACCCCGAGGGTGAGGAGCAAGGGGCTTTCCCACCTTCACTCGTTCCCAACCTAGCCCCTAATCTCTCTGAGTTAGAGAAGGAGTAGGGAGAGGAAGAAGGGATGAGAGAAAGAGAAGGGGGAGGGAAGAGGGCAAGTGTGCCCACTATCAGCAGGAGTTCCAGCCAAGTTGGGGAGTAAGAGTGTGATCCCACCGTTACCTTTCTGGGTTTTTGATTTCTTCTGTTACAAAATTAAGGGTGTCCCAACCTGAGTAAGAGAAGAGGGCAGAGTAGAGGGCAAGAGAGAGGTCTCCCATGTCCCAGGAGGAACCCTCAAAGGCGTCCTGAAAGTGCTCAGAGTGTCCTGTGGGGACAAAGGCAGGCAGGGGAAGAAGGGGTTCAGTGAAAAGGAAGAGAAAGAAGAAGGAGGGGAGAGATGGAAGGTATAAGGAGAAAAACAGGGAGAGGCAGTAAGAAAAAGGAAGCAAAGATGGGGAAAAAGAGAGGAGGGTCAAGAAAAGAAGGGAAAAGCAAGCAGGCAGAGGGAAGAAAAAAAACATAGTTTAACATCAAAAGAACAACCACCAGCTCTCCCCGTACTTTTTCACCCCAACCATTCCCTCTAGAAAGTGCATATTCCTCGGGGCGCCTGGGTGGCTCAGTCTTTAAGCGTCTGCCTTCAGCTCAGGTCATGATCCCAGGGTCCTGGGATCGAGCCCCGCATCGGGCTCCCTGCTCCACGGGAAGCCTGCTTCTCCCTCTCCCACTCCCCCCGCTTGTGTTCCCTCTCTCGCTGTGTCTCTCCCTATCAAATAAATAAAATCTTAAAAAAAAAAGTGCATATTCCTCTAGCAAACTATGCAATCTCAGGAAAACACAGGCATTCCTGGCGGCTTTCTGAAGTGATAACACCTTTTCCAGAAAAGCTCTAATGAATTTCTAAGTGACCTCACAGTAGGCCAGAGCTCTTCTTCCTATTTTTTAGAAAGAACCCTGTTTCACATAAAGGAGGTATTTTTAATTAACAATTAGGCCTTCCTGTGGAACTGTGTCTTGTGGACAAAACCGCCGCACAATTTGGTCAAATAGTTTCCTCATTCTCATGAAGAGAATTCTGTTGCTCTACTTGCACAGGCTGCAGTTGCATGTGGCAGGAAATCACAGGCTATGTAAGAACTGAGGTCTTCTTATCTCTCACTAGGCCTGGGGTAGCCCTGAGCCACTTCCACCCTTAGAGAGCCAGCCTAGGCACCTGTCATTCTCTTTAGAGGCCTCTGGAGACCACACACTTGAAAGCCAAGGGAGCAGCACCTGCCTGCCCAGGAGAAAGACCTTCTGGACACAATGGAGGTTTTTAACAAGATCCAGATTTATAAGAAAGCCTGCCATCACCCCCTGCAAAAAGTAGACCTATTCCTTCAATGTGTCAAAAAGGGCTGGGTATGCAGCAAGAGAAGGGAAAATAGAGGTTTTCATGCCCCAGGCGTGTCAGTCATCATACATAGCAATTAAGGCACAGATCTTGATAGGAGCATAACTCAGCTACCCTAGTTGACCCCAAGATGTTCCTGGGACTCAAGGACATCGAGGTGGCTGGCTGTACTAACTTGGCACAAGTTCACAAAGGTACTGGACCAGCTGCCAAGACAGACAGAGCTTTCTGAACTCCAAAACCATTTTGTGTTTAATCCAATGAATCTGAGATGGGGGTCTCAGCTCTCCCTGGTAAATGTAAACATGGCTGAGTTTAGTGTCAGGCAATCTAGAGAATGACTGAGATCTCCTTGGCCAAAGATACCTCAAGACTTCCCTAAGAGCTCAGGAGACCTTGTCTATCCTCACTGCCAGTCCACTCCGGTTCAGGAATGAAAAGCTTTCTAAAGCCAACATGCAGGAAAGTCAGTGCCAACTTCATACTATTTTATTATTTTACTGAGAGCTGACTTTGAGACCGAATGTTAAATAAAAGCAAATCCAGATGAAAAGTAAAGGCTGCAAAATAACCACTCATTTCTATACTCCATCTATCCCACATACACACCTACCCACTCCTCTCAAGGACGGCCAGGTTTTCCTATTCACTGCCTGGCAGTCACAGACCAAAAACAGGGCCAAGCAGGGCTCACTCTATCCCCACCAGCTACATTTATGATCCAATTACACAAGATCCAGGTTTCAAAAACTCCTGGGCTCCCAGCTGCCTTCTTGCAATGTTCCCAGCCTCCACACAGGGAAAGCAGCCCTGAGGGAGTGACTGACTCATGTTCAGCTGGCCAAGCCAGCCTGGCCCAAGAAGCCCAGGAACAGATGTCTTGTTCTCACTGACAGTCTACAATATACACAGAAAGAGCTAATCAGTAAAGCCAAGATTCCCCATGTCCTCCTTAGGAAATCTAGGCTAACTCCCAGAGTCATCCACCCTCCTTCCCAGCCCAGGCCCATCTTACCCTGGCACAGTTTAACGAGGCCCATGACAATGATGGCAATGAGCGCTAGGACCTTGGCATAAGTGAACGTGTCCTGAACACGTGTGCCCCACTTGACATAAGCACAGTTCACAAATGTCAGCAGACCTAGAAGGAAAAACATAAAGTCACTGGCAGGCTTAAGCTGAGGGCACAGTGATCCAATCTCTTCTTATAGAGAACATCGCTTCTGCCCTATCTGCCTAAAGCAAAGGGGCCAATGGACCAATCAGAGCCTGAAGAACAGGCAATGGAGGGACATCCACCATCTGCCCATCACTGTTAACAAGTAAAGATACAAAGGCACGCATTAACACATTCATAAATTCTGACAGCCAGAATCATTTTTTGGAAATTGCCCCCAGGCCCAAGAATAATGGACTTCACCCGCTCTTTCCCACTCAGACTCCTAACGTTCCAAACCATCCAAGGCACAAAACATTCCCATGGCCACAAGAGAGGCCCATCAATAAATGAGGTGAATTTGAATGCAGGTGGCAAGTCATCTAAGAATTACAAAGACAATGTTTTGTATGTAAGTTCCTGAGAATTTCACATACATCCTTTCAATTAATTCTCACAACCCCAAAATATAGACATTCCTATTCTTGTTTTATAGATGAGGAAACTGTGGCTGAGAGAGGCCAACCATCATTCCTCAGCTTATAAGGACCTCCCCCAATTCCCTCTCCATTTCTATCCAAACTTCCCAATTCTCAGGTCCATGGAGAAGCGAGCTTGTTTGGGCATTCCCCAGGCTCCTGTCTGCACTGCTCGCTTTATTTCCAGTTCCTTGTAGACCTCAGTGTTATCTGGGCCCCGTGCTGGGGGTTCCAGCACCTTACCCCGCTAAACAGGGACTGCTCTCACCCACCAGGAGAACACAAGAACAGAATACAAGGGGCACCACAGTGACACTGCTAAGTACTGCCCTAAGCCTCCAAAAATAGAACTTTTATGTGAACCTCAAACATTATTACAAAATCTTTTGCACTCATCCTCTAAGCCACCTCTATCTACTCCTACACCATTTACTGGTGCCATATATATTCTTTAATTTTAATTTTTTAAAAGATTTTATTTATTTATTTGAGAGAGAGAGAGCACATGAGAGGGGGGAGGGTCAGAGGGAGAAGCAGACTCCCTGCTGAGTAGGGAGCCCGATGCGGGACTCGATCCTGGGACTCCAGGATCATGACCTGAGCTGAAGGCAGTAGCTGAACCAACTGAGCCACCCAGGCACCCTACTGGTGCCATATGTATTCTTTTTTTTTTTTTTTTTAAATATTTTATTTATTTATTTGACAGAGAGATAGAGAGCACAAGTAGGCAGAGTGGCAGGCAGAGGGAGAGGGAGAAGCAGGCTCTCCGCTGAGCAGGGAGCCGGACATGGGGCTCGATCCCAGGACCCTGGGATCATGACCTGAGCCGAAGGCAGCCGCTTAACCGACTGAGCCACCCAGGCGCCCCGCCATATGTATTCTTAAAAGAAATGTCCTTTCCTCCTTGTGCTGCCACAGCCAACAGCATCTCCCACTTTCAAGGTCTAGCTTGGTCACCACTTCCTCTGTAAAACCTTCCCCAAATATACCAGCCAGCTGCTCACTGAGCTGTCTCTCCCTGAACCCTGTAACATTTCCACTTCACAGCACAGATTAGTATCTATGCTATACTCATGTGGACACCTGGCTCAAGGTCTCTCCCTCAGGCATTTACGTGGTGCTTCCCCAAGGAGACCACAAATTATTACGGGGGGAAACAAAAGCATATTGTTTTACTGTTTGCCAAGCAAAGAGGGGAAATGATGAACTCTGGTTGGAATCAAAAGGGTGATGACTCTCACTTAACCACTAATTCCCTAGAGCGAGGCAACTGTCAGAAAGTTCACATTCCTCTACTCAAAGGGAGGAGAGCCTAGAGCCTGTGGAAATAAACACGATGGCTAAATAGGCTCCATAGCACTTTAAGAGCTTTCACTCACTAGGACACCTGGATGACTCAGTTGGTTAAGCATCTGCCTTCAGCTCAAGTCATGATCCCAGAGTCCTGGGATCGAGTCCAGCATTGGGCTCCCTGCTCCAGTGGGGAGCTTGCTTCTCCCTCTGCCTGACACTCCTCCTATTCGTGCGCTCTCTCTCCCTCTGACAAAAAAATAAATAAAAGCTTAAAAAAAAAAAAAAAGCGCCTTCACTCAGTAGTACTTTGGCAAATGACACAAGTGCTCACTAGTCAGTCAGGAGTGGGAGGCAAGAGTCAAATGGGAGGGAAGGCCAAAGGAACGCATGCTGCTGCCCTGCTAATCAAAGTTTGCTGTGTGGGGCTAAGCCTACATCAGCTAGTGTAAGGATTACCTAATTAATAACCACCTGTAATCCACAGACCCCTGTGCAATATAGTAAGCATATTCTGAGGTACCTTCCAGGCCCCTTCTTGGGACTTGCTCCTACTCACCTACCACAGTTGATCACCCAAGCTGAGCCTATTCAATTGCCTTTCCCAGGAACATAGACTGCGGTACCAAAAGACTGAATCTATCTAACAGTCGCAGAGTTGGGAGATACAGCAAGTCAAAGTGACATTCAGGCCCTTGTAATAGAGCAACAAAAACCACAAGAAAACAGAGGAAGGAAGCAGGACTATGAAAAGAAGCAGAAGTGAGAGGGCATGCAGCTTGTGAGAAAAAGCCTAACAGAGAAAGAGAAATACACAGAAGACAGTGGAGATAGAGACAAGAGACAGAGATAAAGAGACAGAGAGAAGGGACAAAAAGAGAGGGAGACAAAAAGATGGACATACACATGAAGAAAGAGATTAGCACACAGTGCCCTGGCTATGCTCACTGTGCTTCCGCCATACAGCACCAAGATATGGATGCAAGATCGGGGAGAGAAGCAGACATAATCCTCAGACCCACTGACAGGCACTCCATCTCACTTCTACTCCTTCTCCCCATTCTGAATGACAGTCGGAAAGATACAAAAGAGCCTGTCACAGTGGTTGCCTCTGGGGAAGAAGACCAAAGCTCTGGAGAGAGAGAAAGACTTTTTCCATTTTATACTATTTTATACTCTTGACTTATTTACCTTGCACATATGCTTCTTCCTCCATAAAAACTACTTAATCTAGAACAATGTGCAGCCAGGGAGCAAGGCCAGGAGTAGGGTGAGGTGAGGGGGGCGCCTGGCGCACAAAATTTAAGGAAACACTCACTTTCAGAACCACTTGGAGAACCTGAGAGTGAGTGCATCCTTAAAGGCTGGCCCCAGGAGTCTTGCTTGCTTCACTGTACTCTCAGCTCTGCCAGAGAACAGAGAGCTCCCAGAAACAGTCTACCAAACAGAAGCCAAGTCCCCTGAATGTTTTCCTGATTCTAAATAAGAAACATTTCACCATCTGATCCTCACCCCTCCAAACCTCCCCAAATTCCCATCCCCATCTAGCACCATAGATTCTATCAGCGCTCAAGCACAAGGCTGGGCCTGGAGGCCAGGTGCTCAGATAAAAGTAACTACCACAATTACAACATCCAAGCCTTCCCTCCTCTTCTGATCTCATGTCCTTGCTGGAAAGCCTACACCAATGAGTGTGGCGTCCATGTGAGGGTCTTCAAGTTCTGGGGGCATGATGCTGGGAAAGGAATACTCAAATAGCAGATCTACACCAAACCCTAAAGTCTCTCTGTGGCAAACACTGCTAGTTATCTTTAAATATCTGTTCCTCCATTTTTCCTTAGTAATAGAAATTTTAGCTAGAGTGTGGCCTGCCTAAATTAAAGCTGACAATGGGGCGCCTGGGTGGCTCAGTTGGTTAAGCGACTGCCTTCGGCTCAGGTCATGATCGCAGGGTCCTGGGATAGAGCCCTGCATCGGGCTCCCTGCTCGGCAGGAAGCCTGCTTCTCCCTCTCCCACTCCCCCTGCTTGTGTTCCCTCTCTCTCTGTCTCTCTCTCTGTCAATTAAATAAATAAAATCTTTAAAAAATAATAATAAATAAATAAATTAAAGCTGACATTTACCAGCCTCTCTTGCAGGCAGTTACAGCCAAGTAACTTAGTTCTTGCCCCAGGGAGGTAAGCAAAGTTTCATATAAATAAGACCTCAGGAAGTCTCTTTGAAGGGCGGAGCATGCCTTTCTTTGTTCTTCCTGTCAGCCACAGTACAGACTAGACAGCTAGAGCTTGAGTAGCCATCTTGGACCACCAGCTAGAAATCACAGGCTGAGGATAGCAGAGCAGTAAGGCAGAAGGAAGGAACCTGGCTCCCTGAAAAATTATGAAGTCACCCTACCAGTCCCATGCTGCCTACCTTTAATATGTGAGAGAAATAAACTTAAATATATTTGAGCCATGCTGCTTTTGGTTTTCAGGTGTTTGAAACCCAAATCAATCCTGGATAATACATGTACCCTAAAACAGAACTGTACCTCTCATATTCTCTTTCTGATGAGGAGATCACTCAGCAATCCGCAGCTATAGTCCCAGTTATGCTGACAGTCACGGCTCCCTTTTCCCACAGCAACAGGGAGGAAGGAACCCTTCCAATTCCTCCCACAAACAAGCTGGGTGTTACTAAGGGGCACTCAAGGACAGAGGAATGCAATCCTTAACAACAACAGCAACAAGGTGGGAGAAGAAAAAAGCTAGGGAGAGACCATCTACAAGTATATTAGGAGAAAAATGTTCTATAACAGTCCAGGAGAGGTAAACCCTTCCAAATGGAAATCCTGGACTCTGGAGCTCCCTCGTGGGACGCATATGAATATGTCAGGTATATGCCTTTTTAAGAATCCTCCTTGTTTTAACTGCACAAATACACACATTTAGTCTTATCAAACCATTCAAGCTCTGTACAGGGGTAGACTCCAGGGTCTTTGAGACTATGGTAAAGACCCAGTCCTTGTGAGTCATGTGACTTTCAGAACATGAAAGCTGTCTATCCATAGCAACCAGTGACCAAAGTAGGGGAGCATAAACTTCCTTCTCAGAACCCTGCCCAGGCCTGAGTCCAAGACAGCAAGAGACAACAGAAAGCTATTCAGGCATTACGCAGTGTTTCTTCCCTCCAATCTCCTCTAATTTAGAAGTCTCCCTCCCCCATTTCCTCCTGCTCCTGCTCCTCTTCACTGTCAGCTTTCCCCAAACCAACCCTGGGGGTTGAGGGAAATGGAGTCTCAGCGGTGAGCAAGCCTCTGCTTTGATGCCAGTGTCAGTGCTGAATGACTTCTACAATGAAACCTTCACAGCAAATATTTTTGAATGACGTGTGTGAGCCTACACAACAGGCAGGATCCCACAAAAATAAACAGACTAAGAAAAATCACCCTTCCAAAATCAAATCAAGTACTCATGGGCACCTGAGTTGCCAATAATACTGCTGGTCAGCTGGCAAGAGGAGGGACCTATGGGCCTCAAGAACTACCATTTTCCCCTACAGTCCCATAAGTGAGTATAAGAGCCTCTGAGCACACTGAGTCCAGTTGACAGCCTGAGGCCCCACCCACCACGGAAGATTACAAACTCCCAGAACACATATGAATAGAATGCACCCTTAGAATAGAGTTTCTCAACTTCAGCACTATTGATATTTGGGGCAAAATAAGTCTTAGTTGTGAGAGGCTGTCCTGCACTTTATAAGATGCTCAACAGCACCCCTGGCTTCTACTCACTAGATGAGTAGCACCCCTTCCAAGGAGGTGTGACAACCAAAAATGTCTCCAGACCTTGCCAAATGTTTTCTGGGCGACAAACTCACCTCTGGTTGAAAACCACTGTTCTAGGATAATGAGTAGCTAAGATAGCCTGAAATTCAAAAAAGTTGCTAGGATCTCTCTGCCAGTATAACCTGGGAATAGGGTGGGGGGGCTGCTGGAAAGTCGGGATGTGAAACAGCAATGCCTTCAAGGGCCAAGGAGGTAATGCAACTGAGCAAAGGCAAGACTGTCTGGGTATATGAGCGCCTGGGTGGCTCAGTCAGTTAAGCATCTGCCTTTAGCTTGGGCCCGTGGTCCCAGGGTCCTGGGATCAAGCCCAGGGCCGGGCTCCTTGCTCTCAGGCTGGAGTCTGCTTCTCCCTCTCCTGCTACCCACCCCCCACCGCCACCATGCTCTCTCTCTCTGTCAAATAAATAAATAACATGTATTTTTTAAAATTTTTATTTATTCATGAGAGAGAGAGAGAGAGAGGCAGAGGGAGAAGCAGGCTCCCAAGGAGCAGGGAGCCTAATGCGGGACTCGATCCCAGGACCATGGGATCATGACCTGAGCCGAAGGCAGACGCTTAACCACCCAGGCACCCTAAATAAATAAAATATTAAAAAAAAAATAAAGGGAGCAACCACTACACAAAGGCAGCTGATTGTTTCAGGAAGGAATCTGGGTCCAAGGTTGCCAGAACTTTTGATTTTTCAACAGAAAGGTCCTGGTTTTCAAATGTTGGCAAGTAATTCAAAATTGCTTACAACATTAGGCTAAACAAATATATCTGTGGGTCAAGTCTGGCCCATGGGCCACTAGCCTGCAACTCTGACCAGTTGTTATATGGAGAATGCTGGGCCCTTTCTTCTAGAATGGAACTTCAATTGTCTAGCTTGTATGGCTATAATTTCCATAGACAGTCTCCCAAAAAAACAACCTGGACCCCTCTTATCTTAATTTGAAGACTAACTCAATTCTCCTAACCTACCTAAATTTCGCCATGGATTCAGCACAGATTTTTGTGTTTTTTACCCCAATTATGAGCTAATTGGTATCTTCCAATTTTGTCTCTTAAGACCACTGCCACCCCTGCCCAAAGAGACTCCCTTCAGCACACCCCAGCTTTGGTACATGGTGTATCAGCCCAATTCTACACACTAAATTCCAAGAAGAGAAGTAAGCTGAACCCCAAAGTCTTGTCAGTTAGGACAGGACATGGTTTTATGACTTAAGCCCATCTCTGACAAGTTCCTACCTGCAGGTATGCATTATGGAAAAGCCTGGGCTTCTGGGATAGGGGCTTGAAGGAATTCTGATGGTGAGTAATCTGGGTAAAAGTACACTTGAATGGAAAAAGCCACAGATACCATGACTGCACTTCTAAGAGGTGAGGTCTCTCCTCCAATCAAAAGAGCAGTTCTGGCAAAGAAAAGAAAAAAGAGCAGTTCCTGGTATGGGGATGGGCTTCGTTAAAAAAGAACAAAAACAGTGGAGAAAATCATAAACGAAAAAAGATTTACCAAACAAAAATCTTCGGTACATGAAAAATTATATATAGAATGGTGTCCTTTGACTTGGTTATCCTTGGAATTCACCCTAAGGCCATCACGAGACCAACACACAGGCACTCTCAAGTGCTTAGATAAGAGTACAAACTCACAAAACCTTCTAGAAGGAAACTGGGTAACACATGAAGAATCCTAAAACTGTTTATTTCTTTAGACACAGGTATTTCTCCTGTATAGTTAATTCTACCCTAAAAAAAAAAAAAGGTGCAGAAACTCTTAATCTTTATATACAAAGACTCCTACAGCTATATTTATAATAATAATACAGAGCACTTACTCCATGCCAGAAAGAGAAGTACTGTACCTATATTGATTCATTTATTCCTCATGCTATTTCCATTTTACAAATGAGAAGACCAAGGCAACAGTTAACTAACTCCTCCAAGGTTAACAGCTGGGAAAAACAGCTGGTAAAGCTAGAATCAGTCCTGGTCTGGCATGGGAGCCTATGATCTTAACCACTATACCACACTGCCAGGAAACTATTTATGTGTCCCTAAACCATGTTTTCTAAGAATATCTGATGAAAGGGATTAAATATTAAAATTTTTAAAGTATTATACAAACCACAGAGAGTATGATCTCAAGAGCAAAAAGAAAAAAAATGATATATGCACAGAAAAAACAATACTAGGAGGTATTTCACAGAAATAGTAGCAATAGTTCTCTGGGAGTTAAAATTATGGGGTGGGGATGCCTGGGTGGCTCAGTTGGTTAAGCATCTGCCTTCAGCTCAGGTCATAATTCCAGGGTCTTGGGATCGAGTCCCACATGGGGCTCCTTGCTCAGTGGGGAGCCTGCTTCTCCCTCTGCCGGCTGCTCCCACTGCTTGTGCTCTCTCTCTCTCTCTCTGACAAATAAATAAATAAATCTTTTAAAAATAAAATAAAAAAAATTATGGGTGATTTTTCTTTTCTTTTTTCTATTTTTTTGCATTTTCAAAGTGCCTATAACGTCTATGTATTCCCTTTAAATAACAGTAATTATAAAAAAAAGACGCTACTTTAAAAAATGTTTCTTTTGAAGAACGTTCCATAAAAAGGGGGAAAAACATGATATACTAAATTTAAAAAGCAGAATATAAAGTTATATGCAAAGTACGATGCCAATTCTATACAAGAAAGAAATGAAGACATGATTTAATTATTAAAGGTGTTCATCTTTTGGTGGTAGATTATGGGTGACTGAGGATAAGTTCATCTTCTCCTAATGAACACATTTTATAATCAGAAAATTCTTCTTTTTTTTTAGAGAACTCAGTCAGGCCCAAGTTCTCCTGGCCAGACCCTAACACACATACAGCTGAGTACCCACCTTCCCTCCTCCTGGGGCTCCATGTGGAGGGGTTCCCTTTAACATTTGTCTTTAACAAATTCCTTAAAGTCAGGAAGCACAGTGTACCATACAATCCTTTTTTGCTAACTCCACGGTACTCTCAGTCTATTTTTAACACTGTGGATAAACTACATATACTGCCAAAACTTTTGCAAGCAGAGATATGGAAAGAACAGAGTATAATTAAGTGCCCCTGGCAGCACAGTGCTAAGGAACACAGGGAATTCTGGGCCACTTCTCAGCTAAAACACTAGCTCTACAAGATTGGGTAAATTCACAGCAATCTTCTCTCCTTTTCAGCGATTTCACAGAATCCCTCCTTACCACCTCATGAGAGAAAAAGGAAAATAAAGAGGGATCAACTGGGATCTCTCGGGTTCTGTCCTCAGAAACCCAAATATGGGGCGCCTGGGTAACTCAGTCAGTTAAACATCTGCCTTCGGCTCAGGTCATGATCCCGGGGTCCTGGGATCGAGTCCCACATCGGGCTCCCTGCTCAGCGGGGAGTCTGCTTCTCCCTCTACCCTTCCCCGTTTGTGATCTCCCTCTTTCTCTCTCGTGCGCACGCGCACTCTCTCTTCCAAATAAATAAATAAAATCTTAAAAAAGAGAGAGAGAGAAAGAAATCTGAAACACCAATGAGAAAGAGCCATTTTGGTGTGGTACCTGCTGCTTAGAATGGGCTGCAAAGAGTGGCAGTGGCAGGAAACACTGGTACTGTGGGCTGAGGGATAACACCTTGGGACCCCAACAATCTAGAGAAGCCTCTTTCCTCAGCCTCTAAACTGGTTTAAAATAAAAAGCTGGGAAGCAAAAAATAAAGTCCTCAGCACTGATGTTTTTTCTGGGTTCAGTTACAACTAGTGATGTTGACTCCAATCAAAACATCTGGTAAGACAAATGTAAGACATGCACCAACCTGTCACATAGACTGGGGAACAGGACTCTGGAACAGTCAAGAGTAGAAGGAATGTGAGGCACCAAAAGCCACAAAGAAACTCAAACTTCTCTCATCCCTAACCTTTACCCTTACTTATCTCTCAGGGTTAAATGACTTTGGTGAAATTACTTCAAAAGGTAAGATGCGGGGCGCCTGGGTGGCTCAGTCAGTTAAGCATCTGTCTTCAGCTCAGGTCATGATCCCAGGGTCCTGGGATTGAGTCCCGCATCAGGCCCCCTGCTCAGCAGGGAATCTGCCTCTCCCTCTCCCTCTCCCCCACCCATCCTGCTCCTGCTCTGTCTCTCTCTTAAATAAATATTAAAAAAAAAAAAAAAAAAAAAGGTAAGATGCCTCTCTTCCCCGCCAAAAGCAAAATATGGTGTTCAAGTATCAGTTACCATTAGCATTATTAAAGGAACCCACACCCTCAAACATACTCCGCCACTAAACCCCAGACTTACATATGCACGCAGCAGCGAGGAGACGGCAGGCCAGGTATGGGGGATCACAGGTAGGGAACGAGGGCTGGATGATGTAGTTGGCGAAGGTGATAGCAATGATGGCCTGACTGGTGGGCTCAACAATTAGCAAAGAGGCCCACAGGCGGATAAAGGCAATGAAGCCCCCAAAGGCCTCTAGAATATAAGCATAGCTGGCCCCAGACTTGGTGATGGTGGTCCCCAGCTCTGCATAGCAAAGGGCACCAACAACGGAGAAAAGCCCACCAATGGCCCATACGACCAGAGACAACCCATAGGAGGCAGTGTATACCAGCACGCCCTTGGGTGAGACAAATATTCCTGAGCCAATCATGTTGCCCACCACCAGGCTGACCCCATTCAACAGCGAGATCTCCTTCTTTAGCTGCATAGCTTCTGCGGTCTGTTGAGGTTGCATGCTGACATCTTCCTTGGGCTGGCTGGCCTCGGGAATGAGATGGTAGGTTGGTGTGGGACTCTCCAGCTCCCTGGCTTCCATGACAAATGTTTCCTTCTCACTTGTGTTTACTGTGGCCTGGCAAAGAATATCAAAGAATATAAGTATGTCAGTCTAGGGCAGAAGCTGATGAGTCTCTGGTTTAGACCCGCAAAAACAACCTCTTATGTAGGAACAGCATGCCTTACACACAGACCTAAATATAATGAGGTTATCTCCGTTTCCACCACAGGACACAGAGAAATAAATGGAGGCAGGCAAACACCTAGTGTTCCCAAGAAACATAACTGTGAGAGCTCAGCTGATGGCAACTTCCAACAAGAGGTACCTGGCTTGACACCAAGAATAGGTTGGCATTAGGTTTATCCATAGCATGGATTCTCCCTGAGGTGCAGGTTTTGGTCTGGTCTTACCATTTTAAAACCTACAAACCTGTCCTGCAAAGACCAGACTCCCACTGCCAGGTTAGTCAGCCTGATAGGCTTTTCACTGCCCACACCCATCACCTCCACCCAAACATAAACAGGAACTTCTGCAGTATCCAGCAACATGTGGACAAGTCTGTAGCTACTCTCAGGCCAGCAAAGAACATGAGCAGGTGGTGAGAAAGGCTAGGAAGATGCTAAGACCAGGGCCATTGCAAAGACTAGAATAAGGAAAGGACCTTCATGAAAATACACACCTGTGTGTTGCTGTGTCTACAATATCAATCTTATTTCCTACGTTGCTGCTTGCCCATTCAATACATCTCTTTTTCCAAAGTGCCCAGAAAAGAGAGAATATAATTAAGACCCGATGGAGAAAGAACATCCAGAGGGCACCCTAACATGGGACTTGACTGCTATCAGTTTATTTGTTTTCCTCCTCAGCATGCCCTCACTACCATCTGGGATTGCAAAGAGATTCTCCCAGAACAGGACCCAGGAATTTTGACACCCAATCAGAGCTACATGGCTTCTCTTATCCACAGATCTGGCATTAGAAGGCATCCCATAGGGAGATGGCACACACTACTACTTTTGGTTTAGAGTTGAGCCAGTCCAGAAACCTCAAAGAAGTTAGATTCCACAACAACCTATATATGAAAAACCCAGAATCTGTCAGAGGAGGACAAGCACTTCCTGAACCTGCACTCTCAATTCCTGTGCCCCAGTAATCAGGAATTCAGATCACCTACTTACTCCCACCTCATCTTCTGGATAAAGGAATCCTATAAGCCATATGATTCCCACCCAGGAATCAGTCTTTTAAGGTCCCAGAGATAACTTCAGGGATAAGAATGAGATCAGCACATCATCTTCCCAGAAGCCTCTCATCTACTCAACAAAGATGGAAGTGCCAGAACCTTACCTCACGGAGCTCAGAGCGAGGGAACCATAGCCACTCAAGAGTAAGCAGTTCTCAGGGAAAACTTCAGTCTCCACAGCTCCATCCAAAACTCCTGCCTTACCTGTCCTGGTCCCCTGCCAGGGTCTGGACTGGAGATCAAGAGAAAAAACTCCTCTGGGGCACTACCAAGCCTTCCTTTACTCCCAGCCTACCTCTGCTTAGATGAGATCTGGCTTTAAGGCGCACCACTCTTTCTTTCACTCTTGGCACCAAGCCACGCAGGTTTCCCTAGGCAGGCACAGGCACGTGGGTACATACTTGTTTTCACGTGTCTGTCAGGTGAGCCAAAGCAACCATGAAAACAAACCTGGAAATAGCAGAGGAGCCTATATTCTCACATGAGTCAGGTGCAGAGAGACCTATATTGCCTTTTTCCACCCAACTCAACACAGAAGCAAGCAGAGAAACCTGGTCCCAGTGACCGCTTCAGCCTCCCCTCTATTCTATCAGACCCTAGCAGACGGGGAGAGGAGGCTGGGGCTCCCACATATTCTTTTTGGACCTCTGACACCAGATGTATGGGTTTTCTTTTTTTTTTTTTTTTTTTTAAGATTTTATTTATTTATTTGGCAGAGAGAGAGACAGCCAGAGAGGGAAAACAAGCAGGGAGAGTGGGAGAGGGAGAAACAGCCTTCCCGTCAAGCAGGGAGCCGATGTGGAGCTGGATCCCAGGACCCTGGGATCATGACCTGAGCCAAAGGCAGACGCTTGATGACTGAGCCACCCAGGCGCCCCAGATGTATGGGTTTTCTACACATCAAGCAATTCTGCAACACCAGACAATTTAACTCAATTCTGATGATGAGGGAGCAGAAGACAAGCTGAGGACAAAGCACAAGCTGACACCCCACAACCCCCACCCCCAAGGTGAGATATATGTGACATTCCTCAGCACTCTTGGCTGCCCTAAAGCTAAGGGAAGAAAAAACAAATGGTTAATTTATAGAGATTATAGTCCTACAGGACAGGAGTCTCCCTTAGTTTACAAATGTCTTGGTGATTTATGAGAAAAAAGCACTTATCAATAACCTAACTTCCAGAAGGAAATGTAGATAAAATTAAATGTCCTTATAACCTGCAGCCCATTGACAAATACTTGAGGCAGGCAGAGTATAATGTCCAGGAAGCTCCCAACTGTCTTCATATTAATGCTTTACTAGAGAAGGGTTCAGTCCCACAAAACTGCCCCCTCTTCAGATGCCAAATACAAGTCCAGGTTGTTACCAGTGCTTCCAACTGACTGGCTATAAATTGGAGGGTCCCACTATCCCTCCTTGGGTTTAATTAATTTGCTAGAGTGGCTCACAGAACTCAAGAAAACAGTTTACTTACTAAATTACCAGTTTAGTATAAAAGGATATAACTCAGGAACTGCCAGATGGAAAAGATGCATAGGGCAAGGCATATGGGAAGGGGTGTGGAGTTCCATGCTCTCTCTGGGCAAGCTATTCACCCAGCACCTCCACCTGTTCACCAACCTGAAAGCTCTCCAAACTCTGTCCTTTTGGGGGTTTTATGGAGGCTTCATTACACAGGAACGACTGATTAAAATCATTGGCCATTAGTGCTTGATTCAATCTCCAGCCCCTCTCCCCTCCCCAGAGGTCAGACTGGACTCAAAGTTCCAACAGCCTAATCACACAGTTGATTCCTCTAGCAACTAGCCCCCATCCTTAGAAGATCTGGATACTTTCCAAAAATCACCTCATTAACATAAACTCAGAAGTGGGTTGAAAGGGACTTGTTATATAAATAACAAAAGACACCATTTCACTTTCATTGCCCTGGAGCTATTTCAGGAATTGAGAACAAAAGCAAATGTTATAACAGAACATGCCCCTATGGCTCCTATATAGGAAATTATAGGAGCTGTGTCTAGAAACAGTGGATGAAGACCAAGTATGTATTTAATCACAAGATCACTGGGAAAGAAAGAGGGAAATTCATTTCACTGGAAAATAAAATTAGTATAAAATGGAATTGCCTTAACTTCTAACTTCCATTTAGGATATAGAAAGCTGGGAAAAGCATCACTCCAACTCCAATGACAAGAAAAAGCCACACGATCTACAAAACCATAACTTTTCTTGAAGCCATCAGAGAGCTGAGGTTACAGGGCAATCTACCAGACTGAAATTTTAGGAAAAACAGGCACCTCCATGAAGAGACGCAAGCTCTGGTTCACCTGTGGCAGAGGGAGAATGATGGGACCAACATGCAGGCAAGTAAGAAGAACTCAGGTACAATTTTTAATGAATTACTAAAGGTCTTGTGTGGTTTAGCAAGAGCATAGACACCCAGAGGTTTTTCTCCACAGACTTCAGTAGACTGGATGTTCATTAAAAAATACTACGCAGGAGGCCAGAGACAGCTTCTCAGTAGTGCTAGTCTGGAGAAGGAAAGCAATCACTACTCTGGGAAAAATGCAAAGGTCCACCCAGTCCTTTTTCTAAAGAATAAAAATCTTACACCTCTGGGGAAAGGGTGGTAAACTCTGTCCCTCCAAAGGCAGCTGGGGCAGAGTAAAAGAAAAATAAAACACCCCTTTATGCCTGGGGGAAAGGCAGGAAATTCTGATCTGGACCATTAGAAGTATCCTACCTCTGGGGCAAGGGCAGGATCACCAGAAAGATCTACACCCCTCTTCCCCCCAGACCCAGAAAAACAGGGCCTGCCTAACACTGAGGCTGAACCAAGACAACAGAGAATCCCTGCTCCCCACCAGCAGGTAAGCAAGCACCCAGCAACAAAAGAAAGACCTAAAGCTGAGAGTAAAGCATAATAAACATTGAGGAAAAGCCCTCCCACCAGTAAACTCATCCTAAACCTGAGGAATTTGAAGCCCCCGTGTGCATCTAAGGTAACCACAACAACAAAACCCAAACCCAACTCACCTCCTAACTGACTGGAACTCCCACACTAATACCCTAACAAAAGAAGAGATGTACCTAGAATAAATACTTGCCTCAGTTTCTACTGTTTTAAGTCCTACATCTAGCAATCAGTAACAAATTACAAGCAACACAACAAAAAGCGAGAGAATCCATTACCGAGAAGCAAAGTAATCAGGGGCACCTGGGTGGGTTGTTAAGCATCCAACTCATGATTTTGGCTCAGGTCATTATCTCAGGGTTGTCAGATCAAGCCCCGTGTCAGGCTCTGCACTCAGCAAGGAGTCTGCTTGGTATTCTCTCTCTCCCCCAAACAAACAAACAAACAAATAAAATCTTTAAAAAGAAAAAAAGCAAAGAAGCAAAGTAATCAACGGGACAAGACTTAGAGATGACCCGGATATTGGAACTACCAGACAAGAAATTTAAAATAACTATGATTAATACATTAAACAATCTAATGGAAAAGTTAGACAGCATGCAGAAACAGATGTGAAATTTCAGCAGAGGGATGAAAACCATTAAGAGTCAAAGTGGGAAAAAGTGAAAAAAAAAAATAGAATGGAGCCCCCAAGAGCTGTCGGATAATATCAAATGGTCTGAGGTAAATATAAAAAAATACTTTTTGGAAAAAAAAACTTTGGGGGTGGCTATTTTTATTTGCTTTAGAATATAATTGACTGCCTCAAGTAAAAATAGTAGCAATGAATTGTGGATTTATAGCATATATAAAAGTAAAATGTATGAGGGGAGCCTGGGTGGCTCAGTCAGTTGAATATCTGCCTTCTGCCTTGGGCTGGGATCATCCCAGGGTCCTGGGATCAGCCTGCATTGGGCTCCCTGCTCAGTCAGGAGGCTGCTTCTCCCTCTCCTTTTGCCCCTCCCCCTGCTCATTCTCTCTCTCTCTCTCTCTAATAAATAAAATCTTTTTTAAAAAAAGTAAAATGTATGACAACAAAAGCACAGAGACAGAAGGAAGAATTGGGAGTTATACAGTTGTAAATTTCTTATATGTGAAATAATGTAATTTACTTAAAAAAACACTAAACTAAAAAGATTAAAAGGAGGGGTATAAATAATGAACCAAAGGTGGAAATAAAATAAAAAAAATACTCAAACCAAAAGTAGGCAGTAACATGGATGGACTTAGAAGGTATTACACTTAGAGAAATAAGTCGCTCAGAGAAAAACAAGTATCATGTGATTTCACTTATCTAAAAAACAAAACAAGTGAACAACAACAAAAAAGGACTCATAAATACATCAAACAAACTGGTGGTTGCCAGAGCGGAGGGGGGTGAAGGGATGAGCAAAAGAGGTGAAGGGGGATTAAGATGTACAAACTTCCAGTCATAAAATAAATAAGTCACAGAGACAAAAAGTACAGCATAGGGGCGCCTGAGTGGCGCATTCAGTTAAGCCTCCAACTCTTGATTTCGGCTCAGGTCATGATCTCAGGGTCGTGGGATCAACCGAGTAGGGCTCCCCATGCTCAGTGGGAGTCTGCTTGTTCCTCTCCCTCTGCTCCTCTGCCACTCATGCTCTCCTCTCTCTCAAATAAATAAATAAAATCTTTTTTAAAGAAGTACAGCATAGAAAATATAGTCAATAATATTGTAATAGCAGTGTATGGTGACAGATGGTACACTAGACTTATCATAGTGAGCATGTATGGAATTGTAGAATCACAATGTTGTACACCTAAAACTAATATAACATTGCATATCAAATATACTTAAGTAATAAAAAAATTTTTAAGAAGGCAGAAAAAAAAAACATATGCAACAAACAGAAAACAGAAGACAACTAGCAAGATGGATGATTTTAACCCAACTATCCCAATAGTAACATGAAATGTAAATGATCTAAACATACCAATTAAGAGATAGACATTGACAGAACAAATTAGATAAAAACGCAAAACCCAACATGTAGTCTATGAGAAACACGCTTTAAATATAAAGACATCAGGGCACCTGGGTGGCTCAGTTGGTTAAGCGTCTGCCTTCGGCCCAGGTCATGATCTCAGGGTCCTGGGATCGAGCTCAGCGAGGAGTCTGCTTCTCCCTCTTACACTCCCTCTGTGCTCTCTCTCTCTCAGTGAATAAAATCTTAAAAAAATAATAAATATAAAAACATAAAGGGGTGCCTGGGTGGCTCAGTTGGTTAACTTTTTATCTCAGCTCAGATCTTGATCTCAGGGTAGTTGGTTCAAGCCCCTCGTTGGGCTCCATGCTGAGTGTGGAGCCTACTTAAAAATAAACAAATAAATATAAATAAGTTCTAGGTAAAAAGATAGGAAAAAATAAATCACGCAAACACTGATTGAAAGTTGGAGTAGCTATATTCACATCAGACAAAATAAACTTCAGAATAAGAAATACTGCTAGGGATAAAGAGGGACATTACATAATGACAAAGAGATTGATTCACCAAGAAGACAATTCTAAGTGTGTGTTTCCTCCAACAACATAGCTTCAAAATACATAAAGCAATATCATAGATATGAAAAGAGAAATACACAAATCCACGATTATGTTGAGACTTCAAAGCACCTCTCTCAGTCATTAACAGAATATGCAGACAAAAAATCAGCAAGATCTAGGGGCACCTGGCTGGCTCAGTCGGTAGAACATGAGACTCTTAATCTCAGAGTCATGAGTTCAAGCCCCATGGAGGGGGTGTGGGGGAAAAAAAAATCAGCAAGATCTAAAAGGCCTGAAAATGGAATGTCCCAACATAGCTCTTGTCTAAGTAATTATGTGAATTCTGAGTGGGAAAGAAAAAAAATAGTATCTGCAATAGGGTTTACCTCCACACAGGAGAGGGGGACAGGCTAGAGGTGGGAGACAACCTTCTAAGCAGAAAAAACACTGCTTTGGCTCCTTAAGTTTCACAACAGAGTATCAATCCTACTATATCGCAGTTGGTATCAGAACACTGTTAGGAACCCTCCCTCAAGATGCTCCCTGAGGCCTTTAAGACCAATTCCAACCTTCTTAGCAGGGCCTTATCACTATGTCCTGCACCACCCCACCCCGACCCCAAAGTCCCACCCAAGGTCCAGTCCCACCCAAGGTCCTGTCCCACTGAATTACTTGCAGTTTCTAGAACCTGAAGTAGTCCAGGGTTTCCAAAGTCCATGAGACAAACATATTTTTGCTCATACTGAGCCCTCTAACACCCTTCTTCTACCACCTTTTCCCCAACAGCCTAGCTGCCATCTTTCTCCATATATCTCTTTGTGCCCATAAGATTTGTAGTACATACTTCTGCCTTAGCAGCCACCTCATTCTGTTGCATTTACTTAGCTTCAGTCTCCCAACTAGTTTGTGAGTTCCTCATCTATTTTAACAGCACCCAGGACAAGGCCTAGCACAGGTTCAGTACTCAGTCCATGATCACTGAATAAAATACACCAAGAACAGAAAATAGCTAAGAGAAAATACACAACAAACCCTACTGAAAGTCTAAGACCTTAAGCCACCTGCTCGCCAGAACAATAAGCAAAAAAAGCCTTAAGTAAAGAAAAGTGATCAAACAGAAAATTCAGTCTGAGACAGTGGTTCCTAACATTTTGTCAAAGTACTTGTTCTTTAAGTAACAGATGATGGAGAAAAAAATGATAAAAAGCAACTATGACTACAATAATGGTTTTGAATTCATTTGCATTTAATCAGTCACCATAGTATCTACATACATTCTCAAAAGGGCAGTCCATACCTGTGTGAGATGCACTGTTTATCCTATCCCCACAGAATAGATTTGCAGACCTTCTTCAACAATGGGATGAAAATCAAGGAGCTAATAACTAAGCCGCTATCTCCAGCTCAGTAGCCTGGTATTTGGGGGAAAGAGTGTGCAACAAAATCTTATCAGATCACCCTCTATGAACTGGCTATCCTTCTGCCTTCAATTTTTATCCAATTGATAAGAGATAGCGGCATCTGAAGATCACACACAGTATCAGATTCTCAGTCTCTCTCATACAGTTTCTAAAATCACTATTGAAGGGGCGCCTGGGCGGCTCAGTCGTTAAGCATCTGCCTTCGGCTCAGGTCATGATCCCAGTGTCCTGGGATGGAACCCTGCATCAGGCTCTCTGCTCAGAGGGAAGCCTGCTTCTCCCTCTCCCACTCCCCTGCTTGTGTTCCCTCTCTCGCTGTCTCTCTCTCCCTCTCTGTGTGTCAAATAAATAAATAAAAAATCTTAAAAAAAAAAACACCATTTACTTTAAAAAATAAAAAAATAAAAATAAATAAAATCACTATTGAAGACAATTTCCAAATTCAGCATAGCCTCTAAGTTTCTGTTGTGAAAAACTAGCATTAAACCCTGCCCGTAAGGACACAATGCAGCTTTCTAGCAGGTTTTCATCCTATTTTACAGGCTCCTGTACCAGATAATAAAGGAATTCATCAGACCACTAACACCGCCTCATGAAAATTTAACCATGAAACTATCATATGCAATTTTAAGGGGGAAAAAAAAGGAAGAATCTTTCAAAGTTCAATTACAAAGAATACTTTACAAGCTGGATTTAAAAACTCTTTTATAGGGGCACCGGGTGGCACAGTTGGTTAAACGTCTGACTCCTGGTTTCTGCTCAGGTCATGATCCCAGGGTTGTGAGATGGAGCCTTATGTTGGGCTCTGTGCTTAGCGCAGAGTCTGCTTAAGACTCTGTTTCCCTCTTCCCCTCCTCCCATGCCCATGCTCTCTCTCTCTCAAAATAAATAAATAAATCTTTATTTTTTTTTTTAAGATTTCATTTATTTATGTGTCAGAGAGAGAGAGAGAGAGTGCACGAGCACAAGCAGGGGGATCTGCAGGCAGAAGAAGAAGCAGGCTCCCCGCTGAGCAGGGAGCCCAATGTGGGGCTCAGCCCAGGACCCTGGGATCATGACCCAAGCAGAAGGCAGACCCAACCAACTGAGCCACACAGGCATCCCAAATAATCTTTTAAAAAATAAAATGGCACCTGGGTGGTTCAGACGTTAAGCATCTGCCTTCGGCTCAGGTCATGATCCCAGGGTCCTGGGATTGAGCCCCGCATCGGGCTCCCTGCTCAGTGGGAAGCCTGCTTCTCCCTCTCCCACTCCTCCTGCTTGTGTTCCCTCTCTCACTGTGTCTTTCTCTGTCAAATAAATAAATAAAATCTTTAAAAATAAATAAATAAAAATAAAATGAAATGAGAATTCTTGGGGCGCCTGGGTGGCTCAGGTCATGATCCCAGAGTCCTGGGATCGAGCCCCATATCAGGCTCCCTGCTCGGCAGGAAGCCTGCTTCTCCCTCTCCCACTCCCCCTGCGTGTGTTCCTTCTCTCGCTGTGTCTCTGTCAAAATAAATAAATAAAAATCTTAAAAAAAAAAAGAGAGAGAACTCTTTTATAATTGGTGGCTATAAGGGAAAAGATTGTTGAGAAAAATACTAAAATCTCTACTGTGGTGAAAACATAGAGGACTCTTTCTTTTTATACTTCTCTGAGTCTTATATATTTTCCACAATTAATAGGCGTTAACTTTTTTAATGCTTAACTCCTTCTCTCTCTCTCTCTCTCTATATATATATAGTATCCCTATATCAAATGAAAAAGTTACATAACTCTACATTTATGTTTTTACCTAAGATACCAGGAAACTCAATATCAAATTCAGCACCTAATCACAGTGAATAAATACCCTCACTTTCAACAGTATGTGATATCTAGTCTTTTCCATCGACTTTGGTTTTCAATTTCTTTTTAACAACCTCATTGAAGTATCTTTAATTATAAACCACCACAATTACTCTTTAGAAAAAGATACAATTTAACATACAATTTTATATAATATAGTGTTACATAACTGTTAATTATATGTGAGCCATTTTCATTAATAGTATCCTGTTCGCATCTTGCACAAATAACTGAAACTCTTTACAAATCGCAAAGATCCAAGATCTAATAGAGAACAGAGCAATAATATTCACCTGTGAGGAAATAAGCAAACATCACACTTTCATAAGCTGCCTCATCATAAATGGTCAGGTACTGAGAAGAAAATGGAAGTCTTCACACCAAGGCCTAATTCCATTTGTCTGTCTTGGCCATTTAACCTCTGCAACAAAGAGTAAGAGGCAGCTTATCAAAAAATGAACCTAATAAGCAACAGGATGATATTTCCCTTTGTAAAATTTAAGTTTTACATGCCTGGCAGGGGCAGCACTCAATTACTGAGAAGTTCTGTCACACCCACAGTGGAGTGTAACTGAAGCAACCAGCCCACATGTGTCAGAGAACCAACCCGGTCATCTCAAATCATGCAAGTCCCAGGTCCTGTAAGCCCTGTTTGCGTCACTTTTGTAAAAATGTATCCACATCCTGGAGACTATAGCAGGAAACACGCAGGACAGAGGTCAGGAAATTTCCTGTACCAAGAAGGGCCAAGGAGATCAGTCACATAACTGGTATTTACTTTTAGTCTGCAATAAAAAAATATGTCCACAGCCAGACAGGGAAGAAGGAAGATATGAAAAAAAATCGTGTTTGTGGTTTTCTGCGTTTTTGTCAGGAGAGGGAAATCAAATATAAGAACTTGAATGGCAGTCTGAGAACAAAGTTGGGAAGCAAAAGCCATTAGCACACAAGGGCACCTTAGCAATGTAGGCAGACTGGGCAGTTTCCACCTAAAGGGCTTCACAGCAAGCAAGGAGAGACAAAAATGAGCTCAGGAAGCACTCACAGACTTTCAAAAAGTCTGCTCCTCCCAGATCTTCAAATCAGAGAGCAGCTCTCAGAGAAGCACCAGATGGCTGAGCATTCGGCTACCGCGATGCTAGATTTGCTGGCAGTGCTTTTTTCCCCCCCATCAAGGGCAGAGACCTAATTCTTTTGAACTGTGTCACCAAGCACACAGCCCAGTGCACACAAGAGGTACTCAAAAACATCTGTTAAATATTGATTCCAATTTATACTGATCATTACACAATGTGGTACCCAGACTGTTTGCTCAGTGCTTAGTGAAGAATTCTCAGAATGTTTTACAAATATCTCCTTCCATTTATAACATGAGATGATCAAACAAGGTGACAGGACATGAAGACACGAGAGAGAGCCATCACAGCAGGAGCACCCGGTTCCCTAGCACCAACAGGCCAGCCCTGCAAGCTCGGGCGGGCCCTAGAAAATCTCGCAGCATCCCCGGAAGCTCTGATCCTGCGGTACAGAGTCTTGCACTTGGCAGTTTCTCACAGCCCAGGTTCTCCTTCTCATCACACTCAGCCTCCAGTATCTCCCCGTCTCTCACACAGTCAGCACTGCACTCAGGGACTCACCAGTGTCCCTCACACTCTCAGCCTCTCCCACACTTGTGGAGTCACCCTCACACTCAGGCTCTCACACCCTCTGGGTTTCTCTCTTTCTCCCTCTCTCTCTCTCTCTCTCTCTCTCTCACACACACACACACACACACACACACGCGCGCGCGCGCGCGCCCTCTCTCTCTCTCCCCCCCCTTCTGGTCTAGGGCGCCTGTCTCTCACGCACACCCAGTCTCCTTCACACCAAGGTCTCTCCCATACTATCAGCGTCATCTTCTCACTCAGGGTGTTTCTTGCGCACACACACAGTCACGCTCAGACTCAGGGGGTCTCTCACACTCACACACGTAGTCTTCCTCACACGCTCAGTCTTCCACTCAGCGTTCCCCACACTCCTGGAGCCACCCTCACGCTCGCAGTCCCTCTTACACGCACAGCGTCACCCCTCCGGCACGCTCTCGCCGCCGCGTCTCTCACGTGCCACCGGCCCGCCCGCTCCGCGCCCGGGTTGGCGGGCCCGCACCCCGCACGTTGCGGCGGCGGCGACCCCGCAGACAGTTCGGCCTCCAGGACGCGGCCCCGGCCCGGCCCGGCCCGGCCCCGGCCCCGGCCCCGCTTCCCCCGCGCACCCGCCCGCGGCCCGTTACCTCGCAGTAGCCAGGCGCCGACAGGATGCTCGGTAGCTCGACCGCCGGGGCCGCCGCGGCCGCTCAGGCCCCGCCCCCGCCACGTCACGCGCCGCCGGATCGCGACAGCGCGCGCCGCGTCGGGACAGGACGCCTAGCTCCGCGCGCGGGGTCGGATTGCGGCGTCACTTCTGGGCCCCTGGGGCCGGCCCGGCTCAGAAGTGCGGTCCCAGCGTCTGCGTGCACTTGGCTGCCCGTGACTAGGGCCCGGCCACCCTCGCTCTAAATGGCCCGCACAGCCGGTTCCTATGTGGCTCTTGGCCACATAGCTTACACAAGGAGCTCTAAACAGTCGCCATACCCTGTTCACCACCAACCCCTTCCCTACGCGCTTTAGGAAGACCTGTCCTCCCACATTCACAGCTCAGCTCCAGCCAAGTCCACTGAGGCCTCCACAGACACATGGACACTGTTGTGCTTCTGTAGCCACCACCACCCCCCCTGCCCCCTGGGGCTCAGGCTTGAGGACATTATTCCATCCTCAACTTGTGTGACCCTACTAACATCCCCTGGGGGGGGGGTAGCTGCACCCTCCTGTCTTCCTCTACCTCTGGCTGCTGCTCCTCCTCCTTTCCTTCTGGGGGCTCTTTTCCTCTGGTAGCTCTGGGCTCTTCTAGGTCTCCTGACCTCATGGGCAGCTGAGCCCTCCACCTTAGCTTCCTTTCCACAACCTCAAGCCATGACTCTCTCCTGGAACATGGAGTCATTTCCCCTGACACGTGTTTACAACTGCACACCCTCTAATTCCAGACTGACCATACCCAAAGCCCTGTTTCCCCATCACCCAGGACGCAGCCAGAGATGGGCAGCACACCTGCCCCCCAAGGACCTGCAGATCTTCTCAAGGTTTTCTTCACTCCAGCTCTAGTAGCCTCCCGATCCCTACCCTTGCCCAGCACCTACTCCCGCCAGGCAGCTCACTCCCACAGGAGAATGACTTTGTATCTCCTCTGCCTAAAAACCCCTCCATTCTCCTACCTATAGACCTGAGACAATGAACCTCGAAGAACCCTCACTCGTATGCCCTCCTTGTGCTCTCGGCTTGGACTACCCTCCCTAAGTGTGAATGAGAGTGCTTGTACATTTGGAGTCATTAGAATCTGACCCTTTAACCCCTGGATCCCTTCCTTCTGTCTCCCTGGCCAGGCAGAGGAAGGACTGCGCTCACTTGTGTCACTCAGTGGCAGCTGGTCCACTTACCCCTGCAACAAACACATACATGACCTGCCAGCATCCAGCTCTCTGGCTTTGCTGTCTCACACCCGGTTACAACCCACCATGAAAGCCCACTATGCAGCAAGCACTGAATCGGATGTTCCCCAATACCATCAGTGTTCCTCAGGACCACCCTGCGGGGTACATTTATTCAGCTCCATTCTTCAGATGAGCAAGCTGAGGCTCAGGGAGGTAAGGAGACTCCCCAGGCTACTTGCCTGGAGCTGGTAGAGCTCAGATTTGAACCCCAGTCGGCTGGTCTTAAAGCCTGCTGACTCCATGCTCTCTCTCTGCAGCTGTGAAACCAAGGATGGCAGTGGGGCTAAAACAGGTCACGGGTGAGTAGGTGGCTGTTAAGGCCACCACAAGGAGTGGCAGGGGAGGGTGGGTGTCAGGGCAGAGCTGGGACTCAGGCTGGGTAGGACCTGGAGGTAAGGGTTTGCACCCTTTTGTGCTGTTACCCTTTTACCAGAGCAAGCAATTGCAGCTGGACCCATGTATCGCTGGGCGTCCTCACCCTCTCTGGGCCACCCTTCTTCCAGGTTTGGCCAATAACTAGTGCAGTGAGGGTTCAGAGCGCCCTCTAGTGGTCCAGGGTGTATTGAAGCCTGAAGCCCAGGCCGGGAGGAGGAGGGGCTTCAGGAGACTAGGGCCCGGCCACCCTCGCTCTAAATGGCCCCGCACAGCCGGTTCCTATGTGGCTCTTGGCCACACAGTTTACACAAGGAGCTCTAAACAGCCGCCACACCCTGTTCACCACCAGCCCCTCAATAATGTCCTCAAGCCTGAGCCCCAGGGGGCGGGGAGGTGGTGGCTACAGAAGCACAACAGTGTCCATGTGTCTGTGGAGGCCTCAGTGGACTTGGCTGGAGCTGAGCTGTGAATGTGGGAGGACAGGTCCCCAGGAACTGGGGCTCCCACCACCCCCACAGCCCTCAACCCCCTCTCTGGGCTCTGCACTACAGACAATCCTGGACCCCATCCCTATACATGTTTCCCTGTATCAGGCTCTCTGTTTCCCTGTCTTTATCCATCTCCACTGGTTCCCAGTCTTGGTCCCTGTCTCTGCCCATCTTGGTCTCTGACCTAGTCTCAGCCTAGTTTCTCCTCCTCCCTCAGTCTCTGTCCCAAGGGAGACAGATGGTGGGCAGACAAACTGAAGAAACAAAGTAGAAGGGTGGTGTCTTAAAAAGAACTCTAGGGTCAAAAGATGCTGAGACCTGAAAGGTGAGAGAGGACAAAAAGGTTGGGAGGCAGAGTCCAGCCAGGGTGACCTGAAGGATTGTCCTCTGCCCCCAGCTCTGTGGCAGCATGTGGGGCCTGCCAGCCAAGCAGGAGCAGAGGGAAAGCAGGAGCCACATTCCAGTGGGAATGTTTCAGGTCCTGGTTCTTAATCCCAGGAGGGGAAATAGATTCCAGGAGATGGGGCAGGAGGGTAAGGCCCAAATAGGTACACAGGAGCCATGCTTTGGTGCTGAGAGAACCCATCAAGGCCCCAGAAAGGGTCTAGCCCGACTACCTACCTCTCTAGCCCCCTCAGCCCTCCACTACCTCCCTCCTCTCATGCTCAGAACAGAGCCTCAGCCAGGGTACTTTACAGCATCCAGAAAATTTTTATTGCCAGAATCAAGGTACAGCCTGCTTAGAGCTCCATGAGGGGCCCACAATCCAGGAATAAAAGGAGAGAGAGATGCTGGGTATGTTCCCAACAGAGAAAATCCAGCTCCACAGAAACCTGGTGGGAGAGCAGCCCAGTCCGGCCCGACTGTGGTTCTGGGGTCCCATCCTAGAGGCGAGACTCAAGTCTTGGCCTACAGCCATCGCCCACTTGGAGATGACTGCCACCAAGGCAGATCCAGACTCTCCATCCCTGCTATTATAGCAAGATCCATGAAGCACCTCTGGAGCAGACAAAAAACTACCCAGGGAGCCCCAAGCCACCTGGCTCTCTCAGGGGCCCACTCAAGTTTCTGGGCTAGTCTCTGCAGACTAACACCAGTGAGCTGCCTGGCGGGAGTAGGTGCTGGGCAAGACAGGCAAGAGCCCTACCTCCTCTCAGCCCTGTGCCAGCCCACCTGGGTGCTAGAAAAACCCTAGGGCAGGGTGGTAATGTGGTGGTGGGCTTATCAAGAGGGCAGCTCAGGGTACCTCTGAATGGCCTTAGCTACTTCCTTGAGTTTTCTTCATGAGTACCTAAAAGGCCATGAGACTGAGCCCTGCTCTCATCCTTGAACCACAGTCCCAGGGCAAAGGGAACCAGCATCAATACTGTGGGTTAACAGCACAACCAAGGGGAATCAAGCCTCCTGGGACAGCGCCCCCAAGAAATGGAGGCCACCTGCTGCTCGATCCCGAGCTAGGCTGTTCTTGGAGGTGAGGGAGGTAGGAGTGAATGGCCCAGTACCTGGGAACTACGGAGAACACAACTCACCCCTGTCTGCAGGAGGAACCAGACTGCCTCCAGAAAGCCACAGTCAGGCTGTTGAGCAACTAGGCCATGGGGAAGCCAGCAGCTCCAGCCACTCACAGCCAGTAGCAAGCCTACCTGTGGCCAGTTTGTGGGAAGATCACCGTAGGGACCAGGAGTCCATCCCTGGGACCTTTAGGGACAGGGACCACAGCTCAGTAATAGCCCTCACAGGAAGACTGAGGGACCAGGGCCTGGTGGGTGAGTGTGAAAAGGCCACAGGAGTATTAGAACAAATGGCCCCTGAGTTCAGGATTGGGGCACCAACCCGCCTGCGGAGCCAGTCCTGAGGTCACAGCAATTCCAACAGCAGCAGCATTCTTTCCAGCAAGGATCCCCCAAGTGAGTCCAGACTCTTTCTTCCTTCCTCACTCCCACAGAGGAAGGACAAGAAACAGCACTTTCCAATGGCAGATATGTCGCAACCCGAGACTGAGGACCTGAGGCAGTCAGTCCCAAGCTGCTGAACTCCCGGGCGGCGAGAGCCCCAAAGGACAAGAGAAGCGAACGGCTGTGGCTAGGCCGTCCCACAGCCCTGCCTGGCGCACGGATCAGGGCCCAAGGAGCACACGTTTCAGATAGGCCAAGGTGGTGGCATTGGCCAGCATCTCTATGTGCTCGCTGCCCGGCAGTGCCTGCAGCGACACTGGGTGCTCCTGGCGGCCACGCCAGGCCCGGCACTGCAGGGCACTCTGCAAGTTCACGGTGCCGTCACCGTCGCCAAAGCAGATTCTGGGCTCGCGGTCTGGGAAGCTCTCGTAGTAGAAGGAGTCTGGCGTGGGGACACCGGTGCCGTAGAGGCAGTGCAGTGGCACGCCAGGTGGCGCCGTGGCTTCGACCAGCCCCTCCGTGTCCTGCCGCATGAGCCACCCGTCTTTGAAGCCGATGTCCTGGAAGAAGCGGCGATAGTCCCGCAGCGTGTAGTTGGTTGTGGGTGTGCGCACGAAGATCTTGCCAGGCGACCAGGTGGAGCTGTAGGGCAGCAGCCAGCTGGTGGAGACGGCAGACCGCTGCTGCTCCCGGATCTTCAGGGGCCCGATGACCGGGATCCGATTGTTGTCTCCTGCAGGGAGAGGGCTAGCTCAGTCTGTGCTCAGGAACACACGCTGGGCCTCTGTGGGGCCCCGGGGAGGGGAGGGAGGGGCCCAGTCAGCACTCCAGCGCCTCCACGCTGTCACTGCACCTCCCATGTTCCCTTTATTTTTGCTCCATCTGCGAAGCACACGACCAGGCCTTGTTTCTTTCCTTCTGCACTTCATCACCAGGGATTTAGGCAGCACATACCCACAAGGTGATTCACTGTGTAAGGAGTACCCTCCACTGAGCGCTTGTCACCGGGCTTGTGGGCACTGACCTTGCTGAAGGTGAATCAGCACGTTGGCAGCCCACAGACACATTCCTCTTTTTCTTTGCTTACACGGAGTTATGAAAATGTTTTTCTTTTCCTAGACTCAGTCTCAGGCCTGCCACCAGCCAGCCTGGTCGTATCCCACTCATCGGCCTGTCACTGACCCGGGCAGCCAGGCCTGCAGGAGACGAGGCAGGAGGGGAGGCTGCAGGCAGAACGAGAACCCTTCTCACACAGGAATGCCAACCACACAGCCAGTGAGGGCCTCTGGGGAGTGAGCTGGAACTGGAAATAGGGGCCATCTGATCTATTCAGGACCCACAGCCACCCATCACCCCACCTCTCTGACTGACCACAGGCCTTCAGCTCTTGTGGGGTCTGGCTGTAGGACCCCTGAGGAAAAGGAAGCCCCTAGCTAGTCCATGACTACCACCCCCCTGTCAGGGCCTGCCGGAACAGTTTCCCAGAATCTGAGGCACAGCTCTAAGGGGACTCACAGGGAGGCTCTGAAAGGCTGGAACCTGAGCCCCACCACAGCTCCTGTCTCAAACTCAGGCATGCCCCTATCTGTCCTTTCAGGTTCAGGCTGGACAGAGTAGGTGGCTGTAATGAGTCCTCACTGTATCTGGATTCACTGTCCAGCCAATCCACGGTCACTACACTGAGTCTAACGTGATGGCAACTATCAGTTGACCAACAAGTAGGTCAGGCAGTGCTGATGATATGAGGAAGAAAACTCCTCAGATGCTTAGCATAGCCATGGCTCATGGCTCCTCAAGTAAGGGGCCGTGGGTTCACCCCGCAGTCCTAGCAGAGGGAGGGAGGAAAGCCCCACGGCTACAGCTGGCAGGCTCTGACAGTCATGAAAAGGCAGGTGAATTGGGGAGGAATGGGGAAGGAGGTGGCTTTCCCCCCTGCCAGGCAAGCAGGCCCAAAGAAATCTGCACCTGCTTCCTCCCGGCATTACCCACAAAGGCTCCCCACTGCCACAGACGGAGGTGTAACTCATAAACAGGAAACTGTAGCCCAACCTTCCTTCTGTGGGGCAAAGGTGGGCATGAAGATAGGGAGAAGGCTCCCCCAAAGAACTCTGGGTCAAACCAAGTTAGGCCAGCCAGGCCAGAGCACAGCCTATGTGTGTACACATAAGCACAATCAAGTACCTGTGTGACCAACAATTGGGCCAGTGCACGGACACGCTGCAAAAAAAAAGTACACAGACACCAAGGACATCAACTAGAGAGATGAAATTAAGTAGCGTTAGGCTCTCTTTTGGGAAAAGAGATGTTTGGAAAAGCATACCGCTCTGGAGAAAGAACGATCCTCACCCAAGAGAAAAGACACGAGGTTTCCCAGGAGGACACTGCTGAAGGAAAGAGAGGGCACCATTCCTGCCACATCAGCCCCCGTATCGGGTAGGTCAGACAGGGTCTTACCTGAGGCCAGGACACGCAAAGTCTTGGCCACGCCCCCCCAGGGCGCACCCAGTGCCACAAACGCACGGATATACTTGTTCTTCCAGGCCTGTGGCTGTCGCTGCAGAAAGTACAGTGTGTACATGTTGCCCATGCTGTGGGCAACCAGCACCACAGGGCCCCCATACAGCTGGTGCATCTCCTCGATCATCTCCCGGAGGGCCAGGAAGTAGGGCCCGTTTTCATCTGTAGGCCAGAGCCAGGCAGGGGTCAGAAAGGAAGGGTCCTGGGACCTGAACCACTAAATGTTCTTCAGGCCAGATCCAGGACTAGGTGGGTGGGGAAAATGCTAAAATCCAAGTAGGAATGGTCTGGTTTCCCCTCCCTTTCCAGGAAGGGAGGAAACCTAGGAGCTCCTTTTCTCCTCCTCAGCCTCATTAGCTCTCCCCAGGGCTCTGAGGCCCAGAAATCCTGGGGTGAGGGATGGGAAGGGACAGGACAGATTGACTAGGGGGTGACAGCTGTGACCGCTGGGATAGACACGAGAGGCCCTGGGGGCAGGGGAGAGCCCAGGGCCTATGGTGGCTGTGACCTCCTCGTCCCCACCTCCCAAGACATCACAGAGGAAGCAAGAGTGACCACTTACTTGGGGCTCGGCGCCAGTCGTAGGGGGCCCCCCGGACATCCTCACCCCGTGTGTAGCCCCAGCTCACAAGGCTCTCTACCATGGTATGGAAATAGGAACCTGCAGACAGTAATGTATGGGAATTAGGGCGAGTACAGCCAGTGCCTGCCCCCAACACCACGCCCAACAAGGAGACTGGGACATCTACTGTAGAAGATCCCCAAAGGAGTGCTATAAGGCTCAGTGGCTACACTGCCAAGAGACAGTTTACAGGCTACCCTTTCAAACCAACAGCATTTCTCCCACTCTGGAAATATAGCAGAACTTCCAGCCCCGTTCCCTGAGGGCATGAGGAAGGGCTACATACCCACACTGCTTTTGCTGGGGTCCAGGAACTCCAGTGAGAAAGTCTTCCCAAAGCCAGGGACGCGCACATCCACACCATCTGGGAACTGGGTGGCCCGGGACGTTCTGTTGTAGACCAGCCTATCAGGGGAGGATTGAGCTGATGACCCAGAGGTGACACTGAACCTGGTGTGTCCTAATACTGCCCTGTGTCTTGAGCCATATTCCCTTACTATCCTCATGTTTGGCAAGTATAGGGGAGACTAAAAAGTAACAAAGCAGGTTTATGAAGCACAGATCAGAGTAACCATACCCACCTGAGACCCCAACCAAGACTCATTCCAAAGATTAACCCAAGAAGCCCCACCAAGGCAGTATTTCCTTCTCAATGTTATCTACCGCAGAATGCAGGTCTTGGATTTGGTTGGGAAATTGGCTCTGCCATCCACATCACACTTGACCCAAAAGGCAGTCAGCCTAATCTTGCACACTCCCACCGCCCCATCTGCATGGATTCACCTCCTACCACTCAACACGACACAAGCAAAGGAGAGGGTAAGTGTAGCACACAACAGAACCAAACAGAGCAACCCCCACCTTAAGGCCCAAACACCCGTGGCTGCTATGTGGATGGACGGGCAAGGCCTGGAAAATGATGGGACAGGGTGGTGGGAGACAAGAGGAAAGCTTTGTGCTAGCCGGGAACCCTGTTCTGGCCTCCCTGATACCAAGGAGACAAATGTGCCCAAGGAAACACAGGCTAGACCTGCGATCCTTGGTGGCCCTGAGTCCTAACCCCCTAAGATCAGCCACAGAAAGCTGACAAGATACCCAACATTGATCCAAATAATAGGTCCTGGGGACCCATTTTCTCTAGGGCAATCTGTGGATGAACCCAGTGGCCACTCAGCAAAGTGTAGAAAACTTTCTACAAATCCAAAGCCGCTCTAAACAGGTCAGATGTCCAATGAAGGTAGACAAGCCCCTCTCAGTATCAGCCTGAACCTCCCATTGGCAGTACCTGAGACTATGCCTCTCGTATAAAAATAGAACTGCAGATCAACAGCCCAGAAATAACCCTGATCACGTACAGAAGAGGAAAAAGTCAACAAAGCAGATGTCATAAACAACAGGGAAAGGCAAGGCACCTGCAGAACCAGCTAGTATGTCTCCAGGAAAAAAATTTAATTTGTGAGACTCTATTCAGCTCAAACATTTACTGAGCACCAGTTGTGTTCCTGGTTCTACTGCTATAAAGATAAAAGAGAGACAACCTCTGTCTTCAGGGAGCTGGGTCTTAGGGTCACACAATCTGGGTTTAAGTCTTGGTTCTGCCACTTATGAGCTAAGTGACCCTAGGCAACTTTGTAATCTTTGAGCTTCCAGATTTCCTCATCTGTAAACAGGGCTGAAAACAGTACCTGTCTCATAGGGTTGCTATAAGACTAAATGAGAGAAAGTATGTAATATAGACAGTGCCTGTATTCGATAAGCAGTTATTCCCAAAACATTATCTTATTAGTAGGGAAACATCCTTGGAAGCAAAGTTTGGCACCTGATAAGGATGAAAGGAAATAGGCACGTGGCCTGGAGGAAGGAAAGGTTAAGAGCTCCCTGCTCCTTGGGAGCCTGCTTCTCCCTCTGCTTCTCTCTTTCCCTCTCTGCTTCTCATGAATAAATAAATAAAATCTTAAAAAAAAAAAAAAAAAAACAGAGCTCTGGGGAGTGGCAAGGGAAACTTTCCAGAAAGACCAGGCTTAGGTTTTAAAAGGGTGAATGGGAGGGAATTTATCAGGCAAAGGGTGTAGAGGTAGATTCCAGGCTGAAAGAACCACATGCACAAAGACATGGAGACCTGGTATGTCCCAGGAGGAACAAGAAGCTGAGGGGCCAGTGGCCAACTCAGAGGCAAGGGAAGAAGTGGAGGCCATACTGAATCTATGAATAGGGGCTGGAGCATAGAATCTACATGTAAGAGGGTGCCTGGTCGGCTCAGTCGGTAGAGCATGGGGCTCTTATCTCGAGATTGTGAGTTCAAGCCCCACATTAGGTGCAGGGATTTTTTTTTTCTTTTAATAGACTTTCTTTCTCTCTTTCTCTTTCTTTCTTTCTCTCTCTCTCTCTTTCTTTCCTTCTTTCGTTTTAAAGATTCTATTTATTTGAGAGAGAGAATGAGATAGAGCATGAGAGGGGGGAGGGTCAGAGGGAGAAGCAGACTTCCCGCCGAGCCGGGAGCCCGATGCGGGACTCGATCCTGGGACTCCAGGATCACAATCTGAGCCGAAGGCAGTCGCCCAACCAACTGAGCCACCCAGGCGCCCTAGACTTTACTTACTTGAGAGAGAGAGAAGGAGCAGGGGGAGGGGCAGAGGGAGAGGGAGAGCCCGATGCGGGGCTCCATCCCAGGGCCCTGGGATCATGACCTGAGCCGAAGGCAGACTCTTAACCGACTGAGCCACCCAGGCGCCCAAAATAAAATCTTAAGAAAAAAAAAAAAAGAATTCACGCAGAGGGTGTGAAGCACAAGGCATAACTGGAAAGGCTGGGACAAGAGCTGCAGGAAAGGGAAGAAAGTTCTGTCTGGGAGGGTGCAGAGATGGTGCCGTTCAGACTGACGAAAGGAGAAGGGCAAGAGGTCAGTGACCTCAGGGTGTGCTGAAGTGGGGACGAGACAGAAACGGGTTCTAGAGATTTCTCTAGGCTGGGTTGGTGAGCAGCACCGTGTCTGTGCCCCAGCCCCCACCTGATATTGTCAATCCAGCAGTCAATGATAACTGGCAGCAGCAGTTCGAGGTTGAGCCAGAGCGTGAAGTAGCTGTCTGTCCTCTTGGAGCAGAGGTAGTGCACGACCGTTGGCTTGTCTAGCTTTGCTTCCAGCTGGTTGCCCAAATCACCGGGCACTGCAGAGGGACACAGAGCACGCGTGAGGCCCTGGACCTGGCAGGCTGGGGACCCCTGAGGCTCGAACCCAAAGGCCTTCTACCACAGCTGTCCCAGGCTACAGAGGAGGGCCTTGTTCACTCAAAGAAGGAGTGGGAAACAGGACAAAGCACTGGGCCACTTAACCAACCAAAACTGAATCCAGAGAAGGCACTCCAGGGCAGGCTTGTGGAGGGGGGCAATGATAAGAGGTAGCTGCCAGCCTACTGAGAGCCCAGTAAGGTTCCAGGGAGCAGACCATCTGCAGGGCCCTCGCCTCTCAGCACACCTGGCCCCTGTGGCAGAGATGGCTACCCTGAAACATCACCGCATTCCAGCCATGGCCCAGTAGGGATGGTATGCCCAGGCCCCAAGGATAACTTCTCTCTGCCCAAGCTGCTCAACAGACCAGCTACACAGAGCCTGGTCTACACAGAGCCCTGGGGCCCTTGTGACACTCAAACCCATCCCCATGGCTTCACTGCCCAATATTAAGGCCCTTCCCAGAATATTTGCTCCCATTGGCCTTTCAGGCCTCACCTGCTTCTACATGCCATGCTCTTGACACCTTCCAAGCACATCCCCATTTAGAATCCATGATCCCTGAGTGAACAACCAGCTCTTGGCTCTCCTGAGCCTTCTCAGGGCTCTGTGAACCCAGCCCTGAAGAGGGCATGCCCTCCCCTGTACATCATCTGTGTCCTCAGGGCAACCATGGGAGGCAGGTATGACACCTGCCTTCACCTCCCTTAACAATACAGATGCAGAAGTGGGGAGTCTTCAGCATGACAGTGCAGAGACCTTGGTCACTGTCTCCACCAAAAAGGAATTGGCTAAATGAGGAAGCTACCAGATTTGCTGTGCCTGAATGCCCTTTGTCCTGGACAGGCTGTGTGGTGATTTCTTAAGCCCCTTGCTGCTTAAAACTAGGACATCTATGTACCCTTCACTGCAAATAACACTGGGAGAGAACATCCTTACAATGCCCACTTTACAGATGAGGAGACTGAGGCTGAGACGGGCAGAAATGGCTTGCTACAGTTTCCTCCTGCCCACTTCTTTTGTATCACTTCTCTGGTCTCTGCTTCCTCTACCACCAATTTGGGTCTCACTCATAGAGGCTGGTCACCCTGGGATGCCAATCCTCTGATGGCCAAGGTCAGGTCCCTGCTCTGGTGCACAGGAACAGCTCTTCCACTGCCCACCATGGGGTTTCCCAGGATTGATGCCAACACCTTCACTCTCTGAGAAGCTAGGCAGATGAGGATTCTGTGACTCTGGGTGGAGCGTAAGGCTCCTCTGCTGTGACCTAGGACAACCAAGAACTGAATGAATTAATGAGCGCGGTGATCCAAGCAAAAAGCCTGCGTGCATCAGGGACCACACATTTCCCAATGCCACACCCTTCATACTCAGAACTTAGGCCTACCTGTGCCGCCCTGTGGGTCTAGAGGATAAAGTCTAGATGACCCAACCAGTCACAGGCCCTGCACAATCCACTCCTTCCCCAACTCCATTCCAGACAGCCTGGACTGCTTACCTCCCTCCCTCTAATATGTAGTTTCCTCTTCCTGGTACTCTCTCTTGGCCTCAGCTCTAGCTACACACTCCAAGAAGCCTTTCCTGACTGGGTTGGTGGACTCTCTGTGCTTGCCCAACACAGACCTCATCTCTGGGGACCCCTGCAAGCTTAGGGAATGCAGGGCCATGTCTGCCCAAATCCCATGGTGAACCTGAGCCCAGCATCCCCTTGGGGTATTTCCTGGCCCAGAGTTCCTGATGGGGGACCCCCTTGGGACCACACTGCCTGCCAACCCTATGCCTCTGCAATCTGCATCATCCCCATTAAAATATTCCCATTAGAAAGAGCATGGGGGTCATGCTGTAGCAGACTCAGTATGTAACATGTCTCTGCCTTTAGGAGTCCTGGCTGGCCACCAACTCAATGCTTGAATGAAGACAGAAGTCTCTTCCCTGTCCACCACCACAGGGTAATACTGTGGCTCCTGTGGACTTGCAGGGGCCAGGGCCACGAGGGGATAAGCAGGGAAGGTCATCCAGCCCCAGTATAGCCCAGTCCAAATTGGTCTGGCAGAGTACAGGCATGTTCCTTGACGTCTGTTCATAGCCACTGTCCCAAACCTTACCTCTGTCTTTAGCCATCCTCAGATTCCCTTAAGCCTCCTCCCTCAGGCCTAAGGCCACCCATTTGATAAGTTTGGGGGTGGGGGAAGTCTTGGTGGCAGGCTAGGAGAGCCGTTCTTTCCTCAAAAAGCTTTTTAATAATGCCTCCTGAAACACATGGGGCTGGAAGGGTCAAGAGAGCCTCCTAGCCATGCCCAAACCAACAATGAGGACCCTGGGGACCAAATCCGAGAACATCCAACTCCCCGGCGATCCTCAGGAGTGGGGCCAAAGGACCTCGGTCTCTCCAGCTAAAAAATGGGCATAAAGCGAGGCAACGCTTGGGACTGACGCAGACACAGCACTGAGGGACAACCGCACCGTAGCCCTCCCACTTACCCCATATTCTACAGGAGAAGGTGAGCAGAGGTTGACCACACCGCGCCCAGCATGGCGGGAGGTGGACGGACAGACCCAGGAGGCAAGACAGTCATATGCTCCCCCACCCCATGCTCAGAGCAGATGCAGACCTGGAAGACGGCCAACCCCCCCGCCCCGGAGCCCGTCCTGCCGGACCCACGAACACACGGACCCACGACTGGACGCGCGCCTCACCCAGCACCACCGGAGGGGGACGTCCGACCGGGAGCGCCGGATCCGCCAAGAGCAGGAGGCACAGGAAGCCACCCGGGAGCAGCGCCGCATGGTAGGGACAAAGGCGAAGACCCATTGCGTGACACCGCCGCTACAGGTCCGAGGTGCGGATTCAGCGCTCTGTGCTCGCGCCTAGGCCGGGGCGGCGGCGACGCGCTTAACCCCACCGCCCGCACTCGGCCGCGGCGGCCGGACCAATCAGCATCCGCCTCCCCCAAACGGCCTGCCAATAGGGACTCGCCGCCAGGCACGTCCCTCACAGTCGGAGCTCACCGCCTCGCCCCTGCGATTCCCAGGCCAGCTCCTTGGACCGCGCCGCGCGCCGAGCGCATCGATCGCATCGATCGCATCGATCGATCCGGGTTCAGCCTGGCTTCTCTGCTCAGTCCCGGACCCAGCTCGCCGCTGCTGGATACCCAACCCAGCCTTGTGTACCCAAAGTCCACGCTGCGCAGCCCTCACCCCCAGTTCCTGGCTCGTCCCTGACCTGAGATCTGGAACGGGTCGGGCCGAGGGTGGGTTCAGAGTCCAGTGCTCGCCGCTGCTGAGAGACTCTGGTCAGAGCAAGGGGAAGAAGGGGAAAAGTGAGTCCCGGAAAGTTATTGGGCCTTAGGGGACCGGGAGCTGACCAGGACCTTTGTGCAGTCCCCACACCGATTCTTCACACCCTGCGCCGACGGCACGTGGGTTCAAGCAAGGGGTCCAGGGGCCCCCTGCGTCTGTCCAGGGATTAGGAATGCAGGTGGGACAAGTGAGGGCTGCCCGGCCTAAAGTTTTAGTTCCGGGTAATATGGAGTCACCCCTCCAGACTGAGCAGTTCTAGTGCCCCAGAGAAAGTGGGTTTGAACTTCAACCCTATGGCCATGGCCCATTGGCAGATTCCCCAGCAGAGCAGGACAGGTGTTGTGACCTTGGAGTCCACCTACCATTCCCACTCCACGCAAACTGGGGATCCAGAGAGGACACAGACTCCCTGCTGGAGGAATCAGAGGCAAACAGAATGGGCAGATTTGACAGCTGGCGATATGACCAGCACCACGGGTCACTCTAGGATCCAGAGACCAGTATGTTTGGAGACAGAAAGTCTTGATCCTCCACACACTTACTCCTGAGGGCCAGACAACACCCTGATCATCCCCTGGTCTTAAGACTTCTAGCCCTCCCCTTCCTTCCTTCCTCTTGGCCAATAGCTGACCCTTTGTAGCCTTTCAGAGTACTCCTGGATGAATCAACTCACCATCTTGGCCTGCCCCTCCTGTGTTCTTATAGGGGAACACATTGGTGGTTGGGGTACACTACTCTCTTAAGGTCCAACTATCTCCCTCAGGCCCTGGCAAGGACCCCAAACCCTGACTCGCTCACCTCCATCCTGACCCCCAGAAAGAGGGGTTGCTAAGGACCAATCTAGTGCAGGTCCACAGTGGGAGACCATAGACATCCTTTTGCCAGTACTAGGAACAGGCAGGAGTCCACAGTCAAGGGTTAAGTGGAGGGAGGGTAGGCATCAGGATGGCCTGGGCGGCCTTGGACTGTGGCCAGTCTGAATGTCTTGTCAACCCAGCAGCCTCAGGTGACCATGGGCTCTTCACAGGGTGTCCCAGTCCCACAGGCTCTGCAGATAATAGGAACCACAGCCATTGCGGGGTGAGGATGTCAAGACCTAGTCAGCAATGATCTGTGCTGGCACTGTGGAGAGGAGAGGAATCAGAAGGTAAGGATCCCCCCTTCTCACAATGACCTTGCCGTCCACATGATCGCCCTTGGCTGCAGACCTGGACTCTAGATACTATCCTGATTCTCAGACCCCACAACCAGGTGGTCACCAAGCCTTGCCCCCCCTACCTTCCCAAAGCCAAACCACTTTCATCCCCATAGTAGTCTCCTTGCTCATGTGCCAATTTATGCCCTTATTCCTATGGATTGTTCTCCATGGGGTTGACACCATTAAACATTAAATCAGGCCCATCACTTTCCGCCTAACCCCACTCACAATGCTCCTACTGAATGCGTCATAGGCATCTCACTCATAGTGAATGAGGAGCCTGCAGGGGACTCTGGCCTTTTCCCACAACTTTCACTTCCCTTCTTCCTCAGCTCGCTTGTCTCCACCTTCAACAGCTTCCTCGCTGCCTAGAACAGGACAACCTCATTCTTGCTCTGGACCTCTGCACTTGTTGCACTGGGGTCACTCTGCAGCCCCCAGTTTGGGGGACTCAGCTGACCTCTGCCTTTAGGCCTCAGCCCAGACACAACCAATGATTCTGGAGCAGCCCCGGCCTGACTCCCAGCAGAATATAAGCCATGGAAGAGGAAGCCTTCACCTGCCTGTTACTGGTGCAACTGCCTTCTTGGTTACTAGGTATCATTAGCACAGTCCCAGGCGGACAGCAGGTGCTTAACATATACTGGATGATTGAGTGATACACCCCCTTCTCTAACACTTCCCCCTTCCAGGATATGGTCCTGGTGGGTGCCTCTCCGACCTGGAGAAGGAGATAAGGGACTGAGAGGGCCACAGGCCAGTTGTGCTAGCTTCCTCCGATGAGAATCCAGCCAACAGCCTTTGCCCTTTCTCTGTTACACTGGGTCCTTTGCATTCCCTCTTGCTCGCACAAGTTCCAAGCTCCCCTGTCTGGACCAGGTGGGTGCCTGGGCTTCGGGCAACCCAACCAAGACCACGGCTTCTAAGCCAGAGTTGAGCCCATTTGGAGGCCAACTGATTCTCCCTAAAGCTCACAGTTCATCAGGCTCTTATTCCTCTGATGCCAGAGCCAAACACTGACCAAATCATGACAGAACAGGTTATCTATATGTTTTTAAAGATTTTATTTATTTATTTGACACAGAGAGAGCGTGGGCACAAGCAGAGGGAGCGGGAGGGAGAGGGAGAAGCAGGCTCCCCACTGAGCAGGGCACCGGATGCAGGGGATCCCACGGTCCTGGGATCGATGGGGTTTTGGAATATAGGTTAGGCTCAGTGGGGTGGAGTCTGGAGTCAACGACTAAGAATTCTTGAGACGTCTTTGGTGCAGAATGCTGGTTTATTAAAGGACGGGCGGTAGGGCCATGGGCAGAAAAGCTGGGCACCGGGGTTGTGAGGGGTGGCTGATTATATACTATGGGGTTGGGGGATGGTAAGGAAAAAGAACTTTCATATGCTAAGGAGGACCTACAAGATCCTGGAGGCCTTGCCATTGTCAACTTAGGGTTGTTTTTCCCCTCTAGCAAGACATTAACATTAAGATAGTTGGGAGATTCCTGAAGAATGTCACATATGTCCCACCCAGGAGTGGGGGATGGGGGTGGTTGCAGAGTGTCAGCTTATGCTTTGTCTTCAGCCAGTCTTCTGTTCCCTCATCAGGATCATGACCTGAGCCGAAGGCAGGTGCCCAACCGACTGAGCCACCCAGGTGCCCCCAGAACAGGTTATCTAACCTGGCTTAGGCATCAACGAATGTTACCTGGAGGAAGAATTATTCGAGATGGGTCTTGAAGAATAAGTAGGAATTTGCCAGGAAAACAAAGGGATGAGTAGGTGGGTGGGTGCTCCAGGTAGGGAGCTTAGTATTTGCAACAGCCTGGAGACCTGAACAATAACAGTTAAGTGTGTCTGGGGCACATGGTGGGTGGGAACGGAACAGAGAGGTTGGAGGTCTTGAAAACCAAGCTTAAAAACTTGGCCTCTGTACAGGAAGCCAGGATCTGCAAAGATGCTCAAACCAGAAGGAGGCGGTCTCAAGGCCCTTCCCTTTTCACTTCTGTCCTAGAGCCTTGCCGGTTGGGCTCTCCTGTGCAAGTTCCTCCTCCCAGCCCCCAACGCCTGGTTCAGGCGACAGGGTCAGTGCGCCCTCTGGTGGGTACTCGGCGAAGATTCGGCAAAAGCGTTCAGCTGGGAACCTGGGTGGAACCCAGTGCGCCGGCTACCCTGGAGGGCCAGGAGATAAGGGTAGCTGCAGATGGTCAAGTTGCGGTCCACTGGGCCGCAGAGGGTGTGGATGGGCCAGAGCCGGCGAGTGTAGATCGCCACAGTGGATCCCACCAGGCATCCAGCGTAGAATCGTCTCCCACAGTGGGATATTTTCTGGCCTGGGAGGGAGAGAAGAGGGCCCTTTTACACCACTCCTAGATGCCCTGCAGGTCCACATGACCGGCCACACTCCGGGGCCCACATGAGGACCCCCACCCGGTATCTGCGCCGACCTTCACGTACCCGCCGCTGGAGCGCCAGTTGCCTCCATAGCAGGCCTCCAGGGGCTGAGATAAGGATGGGATTCCGCACGTGTGTGGCCTGGGTCACAGGACCAAGTTCCTTTCCCCCAAGTACCTGCATTATAGTTTGGGAAACGCTATGGGCTGGACCTTTGGAGCCTTGCTCACCCCTTTCACGAATGTTATTTTCAATTCATTCATTAACGATTTATGAACCCTAGTAGCTGGGTTGGGATGGGGGACACTGCCCAATGAAATACAGGAAATCTCATACTACAGTGGGGACCCCTGCTACAGAGGGAGGTGCCTTGAGAGAAAATCTGGAAGAGCAGGCGTTAACTAGGACAAGGGATGGGTTGGGAGGGGGGTGGAAAGAGCTCAGATGAGACTCCTAGAGGAAAAGGCCCATAGCCCCAGGGAAGGTTACTAGTGCTGAAAGTTACTAGGCTGATGATGCAAAGCAAAGCACTTAAGACAACCATTCATTCATTCATTGAGCAAGTTTACTACAAGCCAGGCGCACTGATAAGCCCTGGGAATGAGCCTGTCCTCCGGGATCTGAGTTCTGAGTTCGGGGTGGATGTGGTGTAGGGAGACAATAAATGATTTGTCATTTATTATGAAGTTACTTTAGTGTTGGGGGAAAGGAATGAGGGTTGTTTAGTATTAATGGTGTGATCTGGGAGGATCCATCTGAAGATGAGTAAAGGAGTTCAGCAAAGCAGGGGCTCTAACGTTATTTTATTTTATTTTATTTATTTTTTCCTAACGTTATTTTAATGAATTTAGTTTTTCAAGAAGAGTCCAAGCATCGGGAATTGTCATGCGGTTGGAGATGGGCGGAGTTGCCCCACGCTGCCAGGATGGCTCGAGGTGCCACAATGGAGAGGTCACCTCAAGAAGGTGGCTTCCCTAAAGACCTGACCTCGAGACCCACAATGAAAGAATAGGGAAGGGCCTAGCGTGAAGGTCTAGAGGTTAAACGGATGGGGGCTCCGGGAAGGCTGAGATCGAGATCGAGTTAGCTTTCAGATGGCAAGGTGGTGACGCCGGACTGTCCTGTAGAAGCTGGAGCCCAGACAGGAGCCCGCCAAGGAGCGAAGCCCGCCAAGGAGTTTTAGGAGAGCCCCTAGGCTGAGGCGTTTGCCGCGAAGGCGTGGATGGAGGCAGGCCCGACTCCACCAGGCGCACGCGCGCTGCAGGGTGGGCAGGGGAGGAGCCTTACTTCACTGTTGGGCCCCGCCCCCAAACAAATATTTGACATTCCAGGCTTATCTAGAGCGGAGCTGGACCCGAAGAGCGACGTTTCCCCCCTCCCGCCCGGCCTGATTGGCCTAAGGCTTCCGCGGGTGGGGACCAGCGGGCAGGCGCCGGAGTGGGCGGTCCGGAAAGGGGCGGACCCCCGCCTATACCGGAGGAAGCGCTCGTAACCCGAAGCGGCTGGAAAACCTTTTTCCGATTCCCCGCAGACCGCCGAGTTCCGGCCCTTCCTGGGCACCTCGGTCTCTTTATCCAATAGTGAAGTAGGGACGCGTTGAAGTATGGGTTCAATGGGCAAGGCCTCGGAAGCGCCCCCTCCACCGGGCTCTTTCTCCAACGTCCGAACGTCCGGACGCAGCGCTGAGCTTTTCCGAAAGCGCGAGGTGCGGCTCCAGCCTCAGTTTCCGCGCGGGCTTGGCATCCCCACGTCCCTTCTTCCCGCCGGATTCTTCAGTTTCTTAGTCATATGAAGGGGAGCATTTAGGGAAGTACGGCGCGGCCTGGACACGCGCCGTAAAGGAGCCTCACCAAGCACGACGGGGCGAAAGGGTGTGGGAGCCCTCCATGCGGGACTGTCCTTACTGGGTTCCTGCTCCCGCATGGAGACGAAATGGAGGATCTGCAGCCCGCACGCGCACATCACACGTTCACCGCTAGCCCCCACCCGCCGGCGCGCTCACATCTCCAGGCAACAGGCCCGTCGTCAGGCGGGGAGGGCGACGAAAACAGGCAGCAGTCTCCACGTGGGGTAGCGGTGAGGCTCCAGGCCCAGACCATCCGGCTCAGCCCTGTCTAGAGTGGCGCTCTCTGGAGTTGGAGCGGGGCGCTTCCTGCTTCCCCAGCACCGAGGCCTGCACACCACCTAGAGTGTTTTGGCACCGCGGGCACATCCTGGAGCCAGGCTAAGGCCAGGTCTTCACACGTGTGTGGACAAGCCCTGCCCCGTGACCTCTCGTCCCCCGACCTTATCGCTCTAAGTACCTCTGCTGATCCCCCACCCTCCCCCCCAACCCAGTTGGCCTCTGGTGACCACCTCCCCCCAGGCCTCTCTGGGTGATAGCCAGTAATTCACCGCCCTCTTTGGTGACTTCTATCATACCCCGGCCGTCCGTAGTGACCCCCAAAGCCCCTAGACTGCCTCCTGGTGAGTTTCACAAATCCCATGTGACCCCTGTGGACTGCAGAAGGCCCCTGTTTTTGCATTTTTTTTGGCGCCGGCTTCATGGTGGGAAGGGACAGAGAGGAGGACGAGATCGACACAGACAAGACCCTCTGACGGAGTGGGAGTCCGGGCCGTGAGCGTGCACCCAGGCCGGGCGTCTGAGCGCGCGCGCTCCGGGCGAGGCTCTAGCTGCCTTCCCCCTCTGTTCCCGGGGCCGCCCTCGGTCACGTGGCCCGCGGGGCCGACAGGTAACTCGCCCGGAGAGGGCGGAGGCCAGTAGCCGCCCCGCCCCACGGGGCGCCGCGGGCGGGTCTCAGCAGCGCCCACTGCGCCAGCCGGGCTGCAGGTGCCGCCCCCGACACACGGTGTCCCGCCCAAGCTGATTCGTGTCTGCCGTCGGCCGGTGCGTGCGTGCGCCTCGTCGGTCCGCGTGTGTCTGGCCGAGCGCCCCCTTCCTCTGCGGCCATGACTCCGCCGCCTCCCCAGCCACCGCCCCCGGGCCCCAACCCCATCTCAGACTCCTCCACCGACCCCCGCCCGGGGCCTGGACCCCTGGTCGTACTGTTCGGAGCCACGGCTGGTGCGCTGGGGCCGGACCTGGGCTCCGACGAGACCGACTTGATCCTCCTAGTCTGGCAAGTGGTGGAGCCGAAGAGCCGTCAGGTACGGTGAGGGTGGGGGAGTCCCCGGGGAGTTTCAGGATCCGAGGGGAGCAGTGGCTGATCGGTTTCCCCCGCCGCTCGTAGGTGGGGACGTTGCACAAGTCACTGGTTCGCGCCGAGGCAGCCGCACTGAGCCCGCAGTGCCGCGAGGCGAGCGGCCTGAGCGCCGACAGCTTGGCGCGAGCCGAGCCGCTGGACAAGGTGCTGCAGCAGGTGAGTGCTGGGGCCCGGATGAGTGGAGGCATGGCCGGGCCGCGGGGACATTTCTCAGCCGGAGAGGCGGCAGGAGGCAAGGCCTGGCGTGCTGCGACCAACTGGCTCGGGCGGTAGGACGAGTTCCTGTTGTTTAAAAGTTTCAGAGATTCCCGCGTGTGCCGGCCTTTCCTGGGGGCACCTTACTTTTCAGCCTTTCCAGGGATCCACTCCTACTGACGCGGTGGGATGGAAGCTGCGAGACCCCTCCCAGGGCCGGCGGGGCTGTGAGGCTGAGACGCCTCTGGGAACCTGCCTGGCCAGGTCTCCCAGAACAGCGGTCGGAAGCCAGAAGGGCCGAGAGGCCCGGTCCTGGCCATAGGTCACGGTCCCTGCCGCCGGCGACCTCGGCCCACCCACCAGCCTAGGGAGACGGTGGAGCGGGGGCGGAGGGCGGGGTCTGCCTCCGAGGCGGACGCCGCCAGGTGTAAGCTTGCTCGTCTAGGCCTGTCCCGGCCGGCTGGCCAGGCGTGGGCGCTGTCCGGACCCCGCCTGAAGGCTACCTCTCCTGGGTGCAGAGGCCCCGGGTGCGTCCCAGCTCTGGCTGAAGTGGGAGGCGGTTCCCGATGCTGTTTTCTTTTTCTTATCTCCGCTACTGCACTCACCCTGTGCCTGACTCTCGAGTGTAATGAGTTTTAAGTGCTTTACAGGCGCAGATTCTTTCATTTTTCAACAACTTGGGAGGTTCTTGATGAGGTACAAAGGTGTTGAACCTGGTCCTGTTCCAGAAGGGCTCCCAGGTTAGACCCTACTTGGGGAGTGTGCTGAAGGAGAACTGGGTTGGCTCGCTCTGGGCCTGTGCCTAGTGCTTCTACCTGTTCTCCAGCACGGAGGAAGGCTGGGGGGCGGGGGGCTGGGCAGCTTGAGAAGTGCCACCCCCTCTGTGAGCAAACAACTCTGTGCCAACCGGTCGATAGGGTGTGGGTCAAAGCTCATGCTGCCCCTGGCGTCCAGGTGTGCAGCTCTGTCCTTGGATTTTCTCTGCCCCTCGGTTGGTCAGACCTAGAGGTGGGGCTGCCGTTGACCATGAGCCCGCTGGGCCTCAGGCAGGATTGGGCCTCCCCCACCTGTCTGAGGGTGGTGCCTGGTCAGGGACAGGTTTAACCTGCTTTGCCCCGCCCTTTCCCACCTGCTTGTCGCACTCCACCAGGTGTTTGCTCTGGCCCCACTCCAGACTCTTGGGAGTGTGTGTGATGGGGGCTTGGGTGATATGTGACTGCCCCCATTTGGCCTGGAGAAGGTGACAGCGGACTGGGGGAGAAAAGGGACACAGAACCAGGCCCCCGCCTGTGGCCGACTCCTCCCCAGGCAGGGGAGGGCTAAACAGCTAGCTGAACCAGCTTTGCAGCCTCTGCCCTCCCTCGTGCCCGCCCAGCTGTGAGTCTGTGTCTGTCTCTCTCCCCACTCCCTATCCCCAGTTCTCACAGCTGGTGAGCGGGGATGTGGCTCTGCTAGGCGGGGGCCCCTACATGCTATGCACTGATGGGCAGCAGCTGCTGCGACAGGTCCTGCACCCTGAGGCCTCCAGGAAGGTATGCCACTGAGGGCACAACAGGGGGTAGGGCTCCCAGGACCCCTGTCATGGGGGTGGGAAGGGCAGCTCAGTTCCCCCCCAATTCATGCCCACTCCCATGTGCCCCCAGAACCTGGTGCTCCCCGACACCTTCTTCTCCTTCTACGACCTCCGCAGAGAGTTCCATGTGCAGCACCCAAGCGCCTGCCCTGCCAGGGAGCTCACCGTGGCCACCATGGCACAGGGTATCGGTGACCCAGAAGGGTTAGGGTGGAGGGGAAGCTATAGGCTGTTTTTGAGTATGTGCATCCTGGAGGGCTATATAAACAAATGCGAGGTTACAGTATCTGCCAAGTTCTTGAGGACACATGCCTCTGTGTCTGTGCTGGGGTGTGTCTGAAACAGGGACATATGTCTGCCTATGTCTGGGATGGGGACTTGTACAGGCATATATGAGCTGGATCAGAACAAATGTGTTTGCCTCTCAGGTTGGGATTTCCTTATTGTTTCTCTGCTCATAGACTTGGGGCTGGAGACAGATGCCACAGAGGATGACTTTGGGGTCTGGGAAGTGAAGACAATGGTAGCTGTCATCCTCCACCTGCTCGAAGGGCCCAGTGGTAAGGTTCCCCTCACCACCTGTCACCCGCTCTCAGGACTGGGCGAATGTCTGCCTCTTAACTTCCTGAAAGTCGCCGTCCCCACTTGTTAACTTTCTTTGAGAGACCGCAGGTAGAAGCTCCTTTGTCACCTCCTTATCCCCAACTGTCGTCTTTTTGCAGAGCTTGGTGGGGAGACCCCCCTCCACCAGACCCTGCTGACCCCCATGCCATCTCCTCTCAGGTCAATTGTTTTCAAAGGCAGAGGTGGTAAAGCAGAAATATGAGACAGGTCCTTGGTGAGTGTAGGGGCAGGGGTGGGGGGGGCGCCAAGAGCCGGACAGCTCTGACTCTATGCCCTGCCCCCACAGCAGCAAGACCGATGCGGTGGACAGTGAGACTGTGGTTCGGGCCCGTGGGTTGCCCTGGCAGTCATCAGACCAGGATGTGGCTCGGTTCTTCAAAGGACTCAACATTGCCAGGTGGGTATGGTGCGGTGGGTGGGCTCGGGAGGGCAGGCCTGCCCAGGAGGCTCTAACAAAGCCCTGGCTCCGCAGGGGAGGTGTAGCACTCTGCCTCAACGCCCAGGGCCGCAGAAACGGCGAGGCCCTCATCCGCTTTGTGGACAGCGAGCAGCGGGACCTAGCGCTGCAGAGACACAAGCACCACATGGGCGTCCGCTATATTGAGGTGGGGCTTCGGGCTGGGAGTGAAGCCCGGCGGAGCTGAGGCCCGCCAGGCTGGAGACCCACGGGCTGTCCCCCATTGTCCCCACAGGTATACAAAGCAACAGGAGAAGAGTTTGTCAAGATCGCAGGGGGTGAGTGTGCTCCCAACCGCACCTGGCTCCCCTGGCTCTTGACCATGTCCCCCCCCTTGCCCACCCCCTCCCCGCCTTTCTGTGCCCCTGCGTGCCAGGTGTAGCGGGTATTTGGAAGGGCACAAATGAAGTCAGTAGGTGACTTCCATGCCTCTCACCAAGGCACATCACTAGAGGTGGCTCGGTTCCTGTCCCGGGAAGACCAAGTGATACTGAGGCTACGGGGACTGCCCTTCTCGGCTGGGCCGGCGGATGTGCTAGGCTTTCTGGGGCCCGAGTGCCCAGTGACGGGGGGTGCGGATGGGCTGCTCTTTGTGCGCCACCCTGACGGCCGGCCCACCGGTGACGCCTTTGCCCTCTTTGCCTGTGAGGACCTGGCACAGGCTGCGCTGCGCAGGCACAAGGGCATGCTGGGTAAGCGATACATTGAACTCTTCCGGAGCACTGCGGCTGAAGTGCAGCAGGTGAGCACCCAGGGCTCCCCCTCCCCCCATGTGCTTCTCCCGGGGACCCTTTCCATCCCCCCTGTACCCCTGCCCTACTTGGCATCACCGGCCTCTTGCTGCCTTCCTGGCCAGGTCCTGAACCGCTATGCATCCAGCCCACTCCTGCCCACACTCGCTGCTCCCCTGCTCCCCATCCCCTTCCCACTGGCCACTGGGACTGGGAGAGACTGTGTGCGCCTTCGAGGCCTGCCCTACACAGCCACCATCGAAGACATCCTGAGCTTTCTCGGGGAGGCAGCTGCTGACATCCGGCCCCACGGTGTGCACATGGTGCTCAACCAGCAGGTGAGGCTGCTGTCACTGGAGAGACCTGCATGGTTAGAGAGGGCTGTGGGGTTGGGAGTGAGGTCCTCTTGCGCGTGACAGGTTGTTCACAAGACCACCGTGTGCACAGGGCCGGCCATCGGGCGATGCTTTCATCCAGATGACATCAGCAGAACGGGCCCTAGCTGCTGCTCAGCGTTGCCATAAGAAAGTGATGAAGGAACGCTATGTGGAAGTGGTCCCCTGCTCCACAGAGGAGATGAGCCGTGTGCTAATGGGGGGCACCTTGGGCCGCAGTGGCATGTCCCCTCCACCCTGCAAGCTGCCCTGTGAGTGTCCCAGGGGCTGGGGAAGGAGGCATGTAGGGGACAAGCTGTTATAACCCTCGCTTTCTACAGTGGGGGCTCTCTTCTGGCTGCCTCACCCAGGGCAGTGCTGGGCTCCCTGCAGATGCACTCTCTACTTCTGCCTGCAGGCCTCTCACCACCCACCTACGCCACCTTCCAGGCCACCCCAGCACTCATTCCTGCTGAGACAGCCGCTCTGTACCCCTCTTCAGCACTGCTCCCGGCTGCCAGGGTACCTGCTGCCCCTACCCCTGTTGCCTACTACCCAGGGCCAGCCGCTCAACTCTACATGAACTACACAGCTTACTACCCCAGGTACCAGCGGCTAAGAAAACCCCCCCGTCTTGCCCCCATTCTGGTGTGACGGAGGGTCATGGTCCCCTTCCTGGGCCAGATAATCCAAGGTCTGTTAAGAGCTGCAGCGTAATCTAAGGTGGACAAGGGAGTGACAGGTACGGTCTGGAGGATACTGTCGACAAATTAGAATGGGGAGGACTCTGGAGACAGCGGTTTTAGGGAGGAGGAACTGAACTAAGCACAAGGCGGAAACAAGGGAAGAGGAGGTGGGTCTTGGTGTAGGCCATAGGTGGGACTGCACCCCTAAATCCCTGCCTCTCCCATCCTAGTCCCCCGGTCTCTCCCACCGCTGTGGGCTACCTCACCACACCCCCTGCTGCCCTGGCCTCTGCTTCCACCCCAGTGTTGTCCCAGCCAGGAGCCCTGGTCCGTATGCAGGGTGTCCCGTATACAGCTGGTATGAAGGATCTGCTCAGCGTCTTCCAGGCCTATCAGGTGAGGTGTGGCTGGAGGGCTTGGGAACCTGGCTAAGCCTGGAGCTCCCTCCCCTAAATCTCTGTTCCTTCTGCAGTTAGCCCCTGATGACTACACCAGTTTGATGCCTGTTGGTGACCCGCCTCGCACTGTGCTACAGGCCCCCAAAGAGTGGGTGTGTTTGTAGGTGAGGGAGCCAGGAGGTAAGAGCTGGCTGATGTCTATCATGTCTGTCTCGGCATCCAGAGAACCACTAACCTCAACCAGGTGCCTGCTTTCTGGGCTTGTCAGAGCTCTCAGAAAGCACCTAGAGGAGCTCAAGCCCCAGCTCCATCTCCCGCTTGTTGCTCTGCCTGTCCACCCCAAAGCTGATGGCTGGACCCTGCATGCAGGGCTGGGGGTGGAATGGTGTTACCCTCCTCCCGATGGCCTGATCCAGCCTCTGAAAAGCACCGAGAGAGCCTTTGGTCGGTTTTGGCTGTGGCCCATACACACAGATTCTATGGGGCTGATGTCCACAGCAGGCTGGCTGGCTTTTTAAAAATATAAGCCCTGGTGCCTTCAACATATGACTCCTGGGAGCTTCTGCATAAAGATCCCAATGTTCTACCTTCCCCTTTCCCTTCTGGCAGGGGGCAGGGAGGCAGAGAATGCTGGCCCCAGCCCCCAGGATACTTGACCCTTAGTGGCCACATTGTGTCTTGGGTCTAAGGGTAATAGCTCTCCTCCAGCTTGGCACAAGGACTATCAGGTGGCAAGATCACAGGCTATTTTGATGGACTGTACTGCAATATCCCCAGAGGACACTAGGGGGCAGGAGGCCCTCACAGAAAAACTCAGGCTTGAATTTTAAAGGGGACTCTCTGCCTACTTCTCATGCACACCTTGGGCAGGCCAGTTGTCCTGAACTCAGCAGACATCGTGGAATGCCCTTTGCACCCATTAGAGGGTACAGAACTGAAGCTTCGGAAGGAATTTGGAACTCTACTCACTCCTCCGTAAAATAAACAAAGGTTCCTAACCAAGTGGACTTTTTAAAAGCCAAAGTGCCCTTAGCTTTGGACCCCAGAGTGTGGGACTCCACACCTGCCACGGGCAGAGGTAAACTCAGGTGGATTTCCAGGACACTGTTAACCTGTCACCGTTTATTATTTCAGCCCTGTAACTGAGGAACCATGAATTGCTGGCTCTCCCCTTTGTTATGTTGTGTAAGGAGCACTAGACTCCTATACAAGGTTTTCAAATACAAAGTGTGTAAGAAAACACAATTCCACGTCCTGTAAACATGGAACCAATTCCTTAACTGTACATCGCCCATTTTATAAAATAGAAGGTTTCAACTTGAGCCCATCTGAGCCTTGAAGATGACCATCTATTCTGAATGTTAAAAACAGGGCTTCAAGTCCGGGGAGGGGAGGCATGCCTGGGTGGCACAGTCGGTTCAGAGTCCCACTCTACAAAAACACCCCCCCACCCAGGGCTTCTTGGCCAGATCCAGCAGAGCTCTGGTGATAGTGGTTAGCCCCGGGCAGGGGTGGATTGCACTGCACGCACCACACATGAACTGAAGACAGGACATCTAGTCCCTTTAGAGCTGTTCTCAGCCGTGTTTCTCTCTGTATCTCTAGTAAGTAGAAGGCTGCTTATCCCATTCCTCAAACCAAGATGTAGCACAGGTTGGAAGGGGTAGGGTAGGTACTAAGACATGCCCAGTTGCTCAGTGTTGCTACTAGAAGTCAATTTGCATAATCCAATGAACATGTGCTTTAGCGCCATTTACATTGCACAAAAGTTTAGTCTTTACCTGCAAAGCCAGAAAATATTCTTAAACCAAAGACTTTACAAAATGATACAAGACTGCTTATATATTATACAAAGCTCTTTTAAAATTTAACTTTTATTTTAAATAGGAAAGCATTTCTAGTGCTACAGGCATCAAGGTATTTAAAAGGCATCAAAATTTGGTGCATAGCAACTCTGGATCATAGAGGCTTTTATTCCTGAGGGCAGCAGAGCAACCCCCAAAGGGTCTTGCAAGGCGAACTCTTGCAAGAACCCCATGTGAGGCAGCTACCCCAGGGGCAAGAGGGTGCAGGCAAGTCCAGCCAACTGTCTGGAACTTCTGTCAGAGGCCACCTCTCCAACCCCTCCAAAGGAAGCTGTGGGCTGCCAACTACAGGCCCTGAAGCAAATCTCACTATCCACACTCGGACACAAAACTTTTAAAGAAAATAGGAAAACACCCAGCTCCAGGAGGGACCAGAGTGATTTGCTGAAGGATAGACACTTTGCTCTAACTAGGTTTAGGGGAAAAAAATCTAAATCATGGTTTGAAGGGGAAAAAAAAGACCATCTTTATCCTGTAGGAGGTCAACAGCTCCTACCTGGCTGACCAGAGGTGGTGGGCAATGAGCCAGCTCCCCCTGCTCAGGCCTTACTTGGCCTCAATAGAGAGTCCTGGCATCTAGGACTCATAATCCCCTGGAGTAATATCATCAAGCCCTTGACCAGCTCAGCACATTGTCGCGCATATAGGCACTCAAAAAAATTTCCTTCCTGAATAAATGAAATTACATGATTTCATTTGAAAACATACTGCAAACTTCAGGTGCTTTGAAATGGGCCCAGTCTTGGAATAGGTACTAATCCCATTAAAGGGAGGGGGAAGGGCAGGGTTTGGAAAAAGCACCCAACTCGGGCACCTCCTTTGGTAGACAGCAGGCTGGAGTTTCTTGCTGGCCCCTGCCCTGGGCACCAGCCTCACCAGCAGCAGCACCGGGGCATCTTTGGTGTGGAGGGTCAGGTCTATGATGCTACCTCATGTTTGGGTTTGCCTCAAAGCCTTTTGGGGAAAAGGATGGTTTTTAGGCCATGCAGATGGGACGAGGGTAGGCCAGAATCATTTTAGGCTGTAAACAGAATGACGGATAAGCCTTCCATGCCATTGTGAATCTTAAAAGCTTCCCTTCTGGAGTCCTGTATTTTCTCTGCTCTTCTGAAGCATATAGCTCATTTGTGCTTAGCTTCTGACACAGCCTGGCCTCTAGAGATGAGTTAGAACCAGCAGATTTGCCTAAACCATCATGAGGCTGTGGCTTCAAAGGTTATATAGAGCAGCCAAATGCAGATACTCCCAGTTAGAAAAGGTCTGGGACCAGAGGACACAAAAGGGAAAAGCACTCCACAACCTACTTGTTTGCAGGATGGCAGGATATTAAAGCTACCAAGCTAAAAAACCCACCGTTCAAAGTCACCTTACATGTAGCTATCTTATCCAAGGCCCTGAGGGAAAAAAGCAATTTCAACACGGAGTCAGTATGGAGAGACTGCAGCAAGATTACCTAGGAAGTTACAAAATGGCTACGCTCTGGAATGTCGTTTTATATTCCAACATGTCAATGATTGGAATGGTCTCTTCTTTAAGTTTACTTTTATAAAGAGGTATGAGCTACATTTGGCTTTATTTCCTATAAATCTATGAAAAGCTTTAGGACATGCTGAGTTTCTGAGGCATTAGGTGTGGGCTTAGGAGAAATTTTTTTTCTTTCATGTTTGCCTCTGGAAGGTTTTATCAAAAGTTCCTACTTTAAAAATATCATCAAAGCTAAAGAGTCCTTCAAATGACCATAAAGGAGTACAAATCACCAATCATAGCTAAGCAACCAAGTCACTTGCAAAAGCAGCACCTCTGAAATGGAGCGCCTGCTGCATTCACACTCAAAGCACCCATCATATAAAAGTATCCTATTTAAATACAAAAAGCAAAGCTCATTTCCCCAAAGCTCAGTCTATGCTGCTCCTGTTCTTTTACAAAATCTACCCAAGGCCTGAGGTGGAGGAATGCTGCTTTCCCCACATACAGTGATCCCAACTCCTGGTGCCAGTCCTGAAGGCCACAGAGTTGGAAACCCAAGGTCCAAGGAGAGAAACATGCTGAGAAGTACATGGTGGTGGATACATGGCTGCAGTGAGCACTGTCAGAGCCCATCGGATCTTCCTATATCCAGGGAATCGGGACCCGGGAGGGGAGCCGCCTGCCTGCTCCCCGCTGTTCCTTGGGAAACAGAAATCTGGGACATGTCTCTCCCAATTATCTCGTTCACTGAAAAACAAGAAAAAGAATGATTAGCGACCTCTGTGTGACTGACTATATGATGCTCAATGGCGAGTTCCATGTCAAAGACATGTTTCCCCTTTCCAGTTTTCTATAAAGGTAAATGCAGTGCTTAAAGCCTGCTCCTAAACTGAATGGAGACATCATTCCAGACCCCTCCTCTTCCCTTTCAGTTCAGTTTGGTTTGGTTTGGGAAGGGAGATGGCTCAGAGAACAGGAAACATTCTTACCCTCACTCTAAAAGTTTATGCTCTGGAGAAGATAGGATATATCTGAAATGAGTTCATGTTAATCTAACTTTTCCTTAATTTGCATCCTTTTAGGAGGGTTTTCTCCTGATTCCTGCAGTGTACTTTGTAAAGTGAATGCAAATAAACTGTTTTGGTAAGAATAAAGGAGGATTTGGCAGTTATTTTGTTACCTTATGCTAATACAAGCATCTTTTATTATGTTGGGGGCACTTATTCTCATCCTTTCAGAAAAGACTCTTGCTTTTGTGTTGGTTTCTATGACAAGCCAAGCACTTCAAGGAACAAAAAACTTCAATATTAAGGAACCAGTATAGAAAACAATATCCCAGGGGCTCCTGGATGGCTTAGTAGGTTAAGCTGCCTTCGGCTCAGGTCACGATCCCAGGGTCAGCAGGGAGCCTGCTTCTCCCTTTCCTCCCTGCTTGTGCTCGCTCGGCTCCCTTATGCTATTGCTATCTTTGTCTTTCTCTGTCTCGAATAAATAAAATCTTAAAAAAAAATACCCCCAATTCCCCCAGTAAGAACCTTTAGTTCTCTCATGATGAGAATTCTTTGCTTTGAAATGAAAATTCTTTTATCAACTAAAGATTATATTCCTGGGCATTTACTCAAAAGAACTGAAAACATATGTCTACATAAAAACTTGTACTCGAATAGAAGTTCACAGCAGCATTATTCATAATAGGCCCAAAGTGGAAACAACTCAGATGTCGGTAACCAAGTGATGAGTGGATAAATGAAATGTGGGCTATCTATACAGTGGAACATTATTCAGCCACAAGAAGGAATGAAGTTCTAATACATGCTACAACATGGGTGAACCTTGAAAACATACTAAGTGAAAGAAACCTGACACAAAAGATCATATATTGTTTGATTCCATTTGTATAAAATGGCCAGAACAGGCTAACCACACAGACAGAAAATAGGTGGTTACGAGGAGTTATGGTGAGGAAGGAATAGGGAGTGACTGCTAACGGGTATGGGGGTTTCTTTTTTTTCCTTTTGGAATAATGAAAATTTTCTAAAATTAGATAGTTGTGATAGTTGTACAATTCTGTGAACATAATAAAACCATTGAATAGTATATTTTCAAGGGTGAATTTTATAGTAATGAATTATATCTCAGCACAGCTGTAATAAATGAAAAGAGGCGAAGACAAAAAATTTTTATACTTAGAATGTGATGTGATCATAGAGCAAGGGAGACACTAACAATCACTTAAAAAATCTTCAAGTATTAACATCTACTCTTTTTATAGTTTAGGTAATTAAAAAAATTCTTCAAATTCATATACTGATGGCTGTAAGAAGGGAACTCACTTCACAAATACTAATGAGCATCTATGAGAGTTTACAACTGAAATTTTGTATCTTATTTCAATCTTCACAACATTTTAAAATAACTACTAACCCACTTTATAAATCAGTTAACTGAGGCTTTGGTCACATAATTTGCTTAGTGAATGGTGGAATCAGTTTCCAAACAACTGTCACTTCTTGAGGCCAAGGGAAGAGAAACGGAAATAAATCATTTAGACAAAGAAAATGTGAAAGACCTGGACAAATGTGGTGATGGCTGCGAGAGAGAGGAGTATGGTGAGAGTAAGGAGAGGGAAACAGGAAAGAGACAATACAAAAGGGACAAATATAGAAAGGGCACCTGTTATTCCAAGCCACATAACAAGCAAGGAACAGTGTTTTCAGTGTGGACTCCATGTGTAAATCTATGGGCTAGTCTCATGCTAAGACGGAGCACAAGGATGGCCCATGATCTTTGCACATGGCCTTTCACATAACTCACCACATCAAATTACTGGTAGGGGTTGTCATCATTTGTCTCTCAAATAGCTGGCAAGCTCCTGAAGGGCAAGCAAGGTACCTTACTAATGAGGAAATATCAATTTCTGATGACTGAATAAATGGATCCTAATTCAATACAATTACTTAGAAACTATTGGGAATTAATATACTGAAAGTTCACTAGGTGGTGCGGTAGGAAGGGGCCCAAACAATGTTATTAAGACTAATTCATGACATCTGATTTTTTAAAAAAAGATTTTATTTATTTGACAGAGAGAGAGCACAGCAGGGGAAGCGGCAGGCAGAGGGAGAGGGAGAAGCAGGCTCACCAAGCAGGGAGCCCGATACGGGGCTCGATCCCAGGACCCTGGGATCATGACCTAAGCTGAAGGCAGACACTTAATGACTGAGCCACCCAGGCGCCCCATCATGACATCTGATTTTGATTTTGACAGTGTCTATTTTAGACAGGTCTCCCAGCAGTGGCAACAAGTCAAACAGAGAAGCAAGTACCAGCAGAGAATCATCTTTTCCCAACACTTATCCCCTCCAAGGACGGTAACTTCAGAAATGTTCCAAGCTGCCATGCAACACACCTTCTTAAATTATCTCACTGCTCAAGTTTTAAATCTACAAGGTGATTAGAAATGGTGTTTTATCATCATAAAAAAACCACATGATGTATTGTGTCTTTATGAGGAAGTCAATGCTTACATTTTCTGGAGGATGAAGGTATATATCCAGCATTATCCACCCACTTACCAAGTATACTTTTTTTTTTTACTTTTTTTCTTTTAAAGATTTTATTTATTTATTTGACACAGAGAAAGCGAGAGAAACAGACAGCAAGCACAAGCAGGGGGAATGGCAGGCAGGGGAGAAGTAGGCTCCCTGCTGAGCAAGGAGCCCGATGCGGGACTCAATCCCAGGACTCTGGGATCATGACCCGAGCCGAAGGCAGCCGCTCAACCAACTGAGCTACCCAGGCGCCTGTTTTTTTTTTTTTTTTTTAAGATTTATTTATTTGACAGAAAGCACAAGCAGGGGAAGCGACAGGCAGAGGGAGAAGCAGGCTCCCTGCTGAGTAGGGAGCCCAATGCGGGACTCGATCCCAGGATCCTAGGATCATGACCTGAGCAGATGCTCAACCGACTGAGCCACCCAGGTGCCCCAGTTTTGTTTTATTTTGTTTTTTTAAGTATAGCCGATGCATATTTACATTAGTTTCAGGTGTACAACTTAGCGATTAAAAAAACTTAATGGGGCTCCTGGGTAGCTCAGTTGTTAAGTGTCTGCCTTCGGCTCAGGTCATAATCCCGGGGTCCTGGGATCGAGCCCTGCATCGGGCTCCCTGCTCAGCTGGAAACCTGCTTCTCCCT
>NW_027397099.1:5763271-5916753 GCF_003265705.2 Callorhinus ursinus
GAGCCCTGCATCGGGCTCCCTGCTCAGCTGGAAACCTGCTTCTCCCTCTCCCACTCTCGCTGCTTGTGTTTCCTCTCTCACTGTCAAATAAATAAACAAAATATTAAAAAACAAAAACAAAGAAAACTTAGTGATTTGACATTGTTATTTCTTAAATAACAGTGAATTGCTTGCAATTTCATTTTCCACTTTCTTTTGAATATATATGCATGAATTTATTCATTTAAGCCCTAGTCCAGAAAGTATGTGAGATGGCTTTATTTTTTATCAATTTAAGAGCAGAGTTTTACCCCTACTATGCAATTTTATCATTTCCCTCCTTTAAAGAGTAAAGTGAATTCAAAGCCTAGAACAAGAGTCAACAGCCCTAAACACCTGTGCTAACAGGTTATGTAGGTCACAGCATTTGGCCCACTTGGGACAGCTGCGGTTGACTCCTGCTACCCAGCACCTGGATCACCTGTGCCACCACAACAGTCAGCAGTACTTGTTGTAAGAACAAGTTTTTTAATCCAAAAATTGCTATCCAAATTAACAGTCCACTGGAATGCTATTTCTATACATAAGAATGAGGTGTTTGAGTAACAACAGATCTCTTATTTGGAGCTATCTCCAATGTTAAGGTTTCAGAGCTAGAGCGGACAAGCATGGTATGGGATGAAATCTCACCACCAGGTGGACAGGGGCAGAGTAACCCAGGACACTGCCCCTGGAGTAGAGAGATATATAGTCATATACACAAAAGCCCAAAGGGCCTTTCTAACTAGCATCTGAGCATCTTGAGCATTTTTGTAAAGGATTTCTGGGTATAACTAGACTCTATTTATGTATGTTATTTCATTTTGAAGCTACAAGGAACATTCATCCAGGTTTGGCAAATTCACCTTTTCTTCCCTTCCTTGTACCCCAAGTTTAAAGGTATATAATCCATTCTCTGGTGAACATTTTATGGAGACGTTATTTTTTATAAAATGAAGCCTCCAATTATTTTCTGAATTCCACTGAAAAAAACAAGAGAAATTTGGAAGTAAAGGAATGAGTTTAAATGGATGAGAAATCTAGTATTTATGGTTTATATTATTCTATAACACAGTTTTGCTAAGATATACTTTTAGGTTTTGATAAGTTGTAAGAACACCATCTAAAATACATACATTAGGAGTGCCTGGGGGGCTCAGTCGTTAAGCGTCTGCCTTCGGCTCAGGTCATCATCCCAGGATCCTGGGATCGAGCCCCACACAGGCTCCCTGCTCGGCGGGAAGCCTGCTTCTCCCTCTCCCACTCCCCCTGCTTGTGTTCCTGCTCTCACTTGCTCTCTCTCTGTCAAATAAATAAATAAAATCTTAAAAAAAAAAACTACATAGATTAAATAATTGAATTCACCTATTTACGGCATGAGTTGGAACAATTTGCATTTATTAACATACCTTCTCAAACTAAAGACAAAAAAAAGTTCCCGAAAATTCAGAAAGTATGGTAGACTGCTAACTGTCCTAATTCATTCTTAAGTAATTGAATTTAACTACTCACACAGCCACTTAGCTATAAACTACATTTCCCAGCTTCCCCTTTGTAGGTAGGTATGGCCATATAATTTGTTTTCTTCCAATGAAATATGAACAGAAGTGATATGTGTATCTTCCTCATCCCAGGCTCAATAACCTCTTCCTTTCCTTCCCCAATACCTCTTGCTTTGGGCCAAGACTCAAGTCAAAGTGGTAACTCTGCTTTGATAATAACTAAGGAAACAGAGGAACAATGAAATAAAGGGAATCCTGATCTGTGAATTACCATGAAGTGTGAGAGAAACTTCCAATGTGGTGAAGCCATTGTATTTTGGAATCTCCATTAGAGAGATTTTTATTTATTTATTTTTAAAGATTTTATTTATTTGATAGAGAGCACAAGTAGGCAGAGTGGCTGGCAGAGGGAGAGGGAGAAGCAGGCTCTCCGCTGAGCAGGGAGCCCAATGCAGGGCTTGATCCCAGGACCCTAGGATCACCACCTGAGCCGAAGGCAAGCCGCTTAACCGACTGAACCACCCAGGCGCCCCTTATTATTTATTAACAAAAATAAAACTCATCACCATAAAGGTAATACAGAAAGAATATTTAAGTATTTTAAGCAAGAACTAAGATAACCAGCTTGAGCTTTATCATGCCAAGTTTTTAACTAAGTCATTTTAAATTTCACCCTAAACATTAAACAGCTTTCAACCACAGGACAAAGTGAAAATATATGCACAAAGATTAGAAGATGTCTTTCACTTTTTTTTTTTAAAGATTTTATTTATTTATTTGAGACAGAATGAGAGAGAGAGAGAGAGAGAGAGAGAGAGAGAGAGAGAGCACATGAGAGGGGGGAGGGTCAGAGGGAGAAGCAGACTCCCTGCCGAGCAGGGAGCCACATGCGGGACTTGATCCAGGGACTCCAGGATCATGACCTGAGCCGAAGGCAGTCACCCAACCAACTGAGCCACCCAGGCAGCCCTATCTTTCACTTTTTAACAGTAGCTTTACTACTAGTAAAGGAAAATTATGACTTTTTTTTTAAACCACACCTGACAGAGGAATCAGTCTTATTAAGGGTTCTTTCTTTTTAAGAAATCTCTTATGTGTCTGATACTATACTCAGTGTCATACAGATCTTTCCTCTAGAAAAGGCTGTAACTCCAAACATTCTTCAAAGACAAACATTAAATCTCCAGCTGAGTAAACAGTACACAGGTATCTAAAAGTGTATTCAAGTATCAGCATGTATCCTTTTATATCAGCAAAAAATGAAATGTGAAAAAATAAAAACCAAAACCCATTTCTTTTTACTTTGTGTTAAGATGCTGGATTCAGAAGAATTTTAAGATTATAAGTAGGGGCACCTGGGTGGCTCAGTCGTTGGGCATTTGCCTCTGGCTCAGGTCGTGATGCCAGGGTCCTGGGATGAAGCCCCGCATCGAGGCTCCCTGCTCAGCGGGAAGCCTGCTTCTCCCTCTCTCACTCCCCCTGCTTGTGTTCCTGCTCTTGCTAACTCTCTGTGTCAAATAAATAAATAAAATCTTTAAAAAAAAAAAAAAGATTGTAAGTAGATTCCTTCTCCCTATTTTTTTTTTTTTTTTTTTGGGTATATTGTACATTTTCTCTGGATAATCTTGTCCATTTCTATATACTGTTGACTCCCAAACCTATTACCTCCGGGGACCCAACCTGAGCTCCAGAACCATATGATGCATTCCAGCACCTGTGCTATGGATCCTATATATTTGCCTCTTCAAGACTTGCTCCAAAAGTTTTCTTCACCCTTCCAGCTCTTCAGTCAATCTACCCACCTTCCCTCCTGGATCTTTCTCATCATTACTAAGTATGGTAAGGCTCTCTACCTCAAACAAGCAAGCAAACAAATAAAAATCCTAGAACCCACATAGCCCTTTATATCTAACTTTTTCTTTCATTACTTAATATCTTAAAGGAGTTATATACACTGCCTGCTATTTCATGTTTCTGTTCTTACCTCCTGTTCACTCCTTAGTCATACACTGACTCCTTCATTCCAAAGAAACAGTTCTTACCAAGATCACTAGTGACCAACTTACTTGTTGCTTCATACATGGGAAGAGCAATGGGGTAAACTGTAGAAGAGATAAAACTTTAATTTTGGTTCAGCTGTGATAGAACTAAGGTGATTTACTTAATCTTTCTTCAGTTGATCTTCTCAACCATAATATGAGGAAATTCATTTAAATCTTTCTGGTTATAGAGAGGAAGGTTTGGGGGGTGGTCAAAATAGGTAAAGGGGATTAAGAGATACAAATTTCCAGCTTTAACAATAGGTAAGTCATGGGGTTGTAATGTAACAGAGGAAATATTGTCAATGATATTGTAATAACCTTATATGGTGACAGATGGTAACCAGCCTTATCGTGGGGATCATTTTGTAATATATAAAAATATCAAATTACTGTGATGCACATCTGAAACTTAACAGGATATCGTATGTCAATTATACTTCAATTAAAAAAAAAAAAACTTTCAGGTTAAAACTCTCCTTAAAGAGATTCAAGAATTTAGTTGCCATTTTTATTCCTCTCATGACAAGAATGATGTGAGACCAGGGTAGGCTCAGCTTCTGGGAGAAGGCAGTGTTTTGGTGCCTTGTCTGATGGGGCTTCAGTATCCTAAATATAAAGATTTGGGTAGTCCCCTTCCAAATCTAAATTCATTAAAATTAAATTCAAATGACATTTCAACAATTATAATTTGTATATTTATAATTTACATATATAATATACAATATAATTTGTATATTTACAATATATAATTTGTATATTTAGAATCACACATGTTCTCAAGTAACTTTCAGAGTCTTTGAAGAAAGGAGCTGTGTGACAGCGAGGGAGAGCTCTGTTCCTGGTGGGTTGGTGAGGTAGAGAGGCCTGAGGCCCAGCCCCTCCCTCACACAGACTTCATTTCTATGGATTCTTTGTAAATGGAATCCCAGAAAAACTATCAGGAGTGCAAACAGGGGCCCACAAGGCAGGCTCATGATCCAGGTTGCCTCTGGCAAATAGATAAAATTTCCTGCTTTATTTCCGTTTCATACTGCCTCACATCAAAACTTAGAGTACATGACCAGAAATCAGTAGGCTTATACACCTGACTGGTAACCAGGTTTACTCAGGACCCAACCCATAGTATCCTTTTTTTTCCCCAAGCCAAAGAATTCTTATAGATGGGCTTCTCTGCTTTAATTAATTCAGTTAAACACTTGCCTTCTATTCAAACCCAGATTAAATTTATAAGCACTAGTGTAAGAACCTGAATGTGGTTAGATTTAAAAAGCAGAATCTTGTAGTCAAAGTGCAGCTCCAAAGATAATGAGTGGACCTATCAAGAAGACTGCCCGTGTATACCCCCATCCTCTGTAGCACATGCAAATCCAGCCACTGCATGCAAATACCAGACTTGAGTATAAAAACAATGACACATTTCAATCAACACTCACCCTCTAGATTCTCCAGAAAGGAGCTGGACATGAGAGCTCACTGTGGTTAGGCCATTTCTCTGCTGAACCTGATGGCTGGTGTTCCAAGTCAGACATAAACTGGTCTGTGTCAAAGAAGACAACATCACTACTGAATGGAACAAACCAGAGAGTAACTTAAATCTACTACATGCCCAGCCTGTTTTTTCTATAATCAAGAGGAATTTAACCATCCTTTATCTGTCAATCACTACATAAAATGGCTCCCCATATTTTATTAAATAATATGAATACTGGAGTCCAGAGAGTTTAGGTAATGGCTAATTTATTTCCTAAAATTAAAAGGCAATAATTTTAAAAAGTCACAATGATGGTTTCAGCAATTTTTTTATTATTTACTTTTTTTTAAAGTAAACTCGACCCCCAATGTGGGGCGTGAACTCATGACCCCAAGATCAAGAGTGCCATGCTCTACCGACTGAGCCAGCCAGGCAACCTGGGGTCAGCAATTTTATATGACAGATTTAGTTTCAAACAAAATAGTTTTTATTAGATTGGATCTATTAGTAGTTCCCAAATACTTGTCTATAGCTATATCAGAATTATCTGGGCACTTAATAAAAACAGTAACTCCTGGGTTCTCCTTCAAACCACAGAATCAAAATGCCTGAAGGATAGGAGCCCAGAAAACGATATGCACAGGTAAATCTGAGGGTCATGGAGGAATATTTTTTAAATTAAAGCCCATATTTTTTTTTTAAAGATTTTATTTATTTGTCAGAGAGAGAGAACACAAGCAGGGAGAGCGGCGGAGAGAGAAGCAGGCTCCTCACTAAGCAAGGAGTCCAATGTGGGACTTAATCCCAGGACTCTGGGATCATGACCGGGACCGAAGGCAGACGCTTAACTGACTGAGCCACTCGGGCATCCCAAAAGCCCACAATTATTAGCAGGTTATGAAATCAATTCAGCAAGTTGAGAATAGCATCTTTTTAAGAAGAAATAAACAAAACAGAAGATAGCAGGTTGCATTTTCTTTAATAAAGGTTAAGAATTGGCCTCTGAGACCTTCATGTTAGTTGTATATACATTTTTGTTTGTTATGTACTAAGTTATGCTATAAAACTTCTTATTGTAGGAAGCTGTCAAAAATGTTTGAAAGTCACTGTATTCAAGAGTCACCATTGGTCAGTTTTGTGATAATGGATGACACATTCAGACACCTAGTTAGAGAGCCCAAACATAATGATGCAAAGCCTCCTCCTTTGGCCTATAAGGAATTATTTTTGGCCATTGCTTATTCAACCTCAAAGAAAAGGACCTAACTTTTCAGATTCTATAAGAATGCTTATTTTATCTTAGCACAGAAGACTCTGTATATAGTCTCTGTGAACAATAATTAATGCCCTTGTCTTAGGCTGATAAAGGAGGTAAAACAAAGGAGGAACCAATCTGTGCAAAATGCAGCCTCATTAAGGGGTCAAAACAAAACAAAACACAAAAGCCAGAAATCCTTTGTGCTTACAGGCAAAATTTTTCTGCCTTAAGCTTCTTTATTACTAAATTTGAGATCACTCACCAAGTTCTCAAAGAGGATTTAAGGATTACAGTGTATGTGAAGTATTTTAGACTGAATATACATAGTCAAAAGACTTTCTGAGGATGCCCAATCTCCGATACAGAATACTCCAAAACAGACATGAGTTTATAGACCATGTGATTCTAGATACATCAGCACATAAATAAGAAGAAGCCCAGGAACAAAGCTAAGAGGCCAGCAGACCCTAGTGACTTTTGAGTTGATTTATACAATGGTAATTTCATATTGTGCTTATGGAAATGTGCAGTCCTCAAGACATCTTTCTAGTTCCTTGAAATACTGTTGACAGCTTCAAAAAAGACCTGATTCATTTCTTCCTATCACAAAAACTGTGACAAAACATTTGAAGAATTAACACCAATTCCTTCTTTCTTTCCTTCTTCCTTCCTTCCTTAAGATTTATTTATTTGAGAGAGAAAGCAGGAACATGTGGGGTGGGGAAGGGGCAGAGGGAGAGAGAGAATTTGAAGCTGACTCCCCTCAGAGACCCATGAAGGGCCTATCACAACCCTGAGATCAAGATCTGAGCTGAGATCAAGTCAGAAGCTTAATCGACTGAGCCACCTAAGCGCCCCAATACCAATCCTTTCTTAAACTCTTCCAAAAGATTAAAGAGGAGGGAATATTTCTTAACTCATTCTATGGCCAGCATTATTGATACCAAAGCCAGACAAAGACACTACAAGAAAAGAAAACTACACAATATCCCCTGTGAATATAGATGCAAAAATCCTCAACAAATACTAGCAAACTAAATTCTTCAGTATACTAAATGTATGTATCATGGCCAAGTGAGATTTATTCCTCGAATGCAAAGATGGTTCAGCATATGAAAAGCAATGAATGTAATTTACTACACATTATTAGAATGAAGGATAAAACACTACATAATTATCTCTATTGATGCAGAAGCATGTGACAAAATTCAATTCACTTTCATAAATACCCAATAAACTAGGAATAGAAGGAAATTTCCTTAACATGATAAAGGCCATATATGAAAAACCCACATCATACTCAATGGTGAGAGACTGAAAGCTTTCTCTCTAATATCAAAAACATGACAAGGATGTCCACTCTTGCCACTTCAATTCAACATGGTTCTGGAATTTCTAACCAAAGCAATTAGGCTAAGGAGATAAAAGGCATCCAAATTGTAAAGGAAGAGGTAAAATTATCTCTGTTCATAAATGACCTTATACACAGAAAGCTTGAAAGAACTGACATACAAAAAATGTTAGCACTAGTAAATTAAGTCAGCAGTTATAAGATATCAACACACAGGGGCGCCTAGGTGGCTGGGATGGTTGAGCAGCCATCCGACTCTTGGTTTCTGCTCAGGTTGTGATCTCAGGGTCATGGGATGGAGCCTGGCGTCAGGCTCTGTGCTCAGTGTGGAGTGTGCTTGTCCCCCGCCCCCTCAAATAAATAAAACCTTTTTTTTAAAAAAAGATTTTATTTATTTATTTGAGAGAGAGAGAATGAGAGATAGAGAGCAAGAGAGGGAAGAGGGTCAGAGGGAGAAGCAGACTCCCCGCTGAGCAGGGAGCCCGATGTGGGACTCGATCCCGGGACTCCAGGATCATGACTTGAGCCGAAGGCAGTTGCTTAACCAGCTGAGCCACCCAGGCACCCAAATAAATAAAATCTTAAAAAAAAAAAATCAACACACAGTATTCAGTTGTATTCTTTTTTTAAAAAAGGATTTATTTATTTGAGAGAGAAAGAGGGAATAAGAGGGAGGGGCAGAGGGAGAGGAAGAGAGAGAGTCCAACACAGATTCTGTGATGAGCATGGAACTTGATAACGGGGCTTGATCCCACGACCCTGAGATCACCAACTGAGCTAAAACCAAGAGTCCAACGCCTAACTGAATACATCACCCAGGTGCCCCCAGTTGTATTCTATATACGTTCAATGAACAACCCAAGAAGGAAATTTAAAAATCAACACCATTTACAATAGCCTCAAAAAGAATAAGATATTTAGGAATTAGCCAAGGAAGCATAAGATTTGTACACTGAAAACTAAACATTGCTGAAAGAAATTAAAGTTTCTAAATAAATGGAAAACATCTCATGTTCATGGACTGGGAGCCTTAATATTGTTAAGATGATAATACTATCCAAAGCAATGTAGAGATTCAATGCAATTCCTAACAAAACCCCAACAGCATTTTTTTTTTAAATTTTATTTATTTATTAGAGAGCAAGCAAGAGAGAAACAGCGTGAGAGGGGAGAGGGTCAGAGGGAGAAGCAGACTCCCTGCAGAGCAGGGAGCCCGATGCGGGACTCGATCCCGGGACTCCAGGATCATGACCTGAGCCGAAGGCAGTCGCTTAACCAACTGAGCCACCCAGGCGCCCAACCCCAACAGCATTTTTAATTTTTACTCTTGTGCTCAGAATTTTTTTTTCTTTTTTAAAGATTTTATTTATTTGAGAGAGCGAGAATGAGAGACGGAGAGAGAACACATGAGAGGGGGGAGGATCAGAGGGAGAAGCAGACTCCCTGCTGAGCAGGGAGCCCGATGTGGGACTCGATCCTGGGACTCCAGGATCATGACCTGAGCTGAAGGCAGTAGCTTAACCAACAGGCGCCCCTCCCATTTTTATTGAAATAGAAAAACCAATCCCGAAATTCATATGGAATCTCAAAAGACCATGAAGAGCCAGAAATAGTTTTAAAAACAAGAACAAAGAAGAGTCACATTTCCCAAATTCAAAATTTACTACAAAGTTATAGTAATCAAAACAGTGTGATACTGGCATAGGGACAGACACAAAGACCAAAGGAACCGAAAAGAGAGCCCAGAAACAAACCCTCACAATATATGGCCAATTCACTTTCAAACAAGGGTTCTAAGACCATTACATGGGGGAAAAGGCAGTCTTTTTAACAAACAGTACAAGGAAAGCTGGATATCCACATGCAAAAGAATGGAAGCTGGACTCCCACTTCACACCACATACAAAGTTAACTCAAAATGGATTAGAAACTTAAACAAGAGCTAATTTTTTTTATTTTTTATTTTTTTTATTTTTTATTTTTTATTTTTTTTTTAAAGATTTTATTTATTTATTTGACACAGAGAGAGACACACACGGCGAGAGAGGGAACACAAGCAGATAGAGAGGGAGAGGCACAGGGAGAAGCAGGCTTTCCGCTGAGCAGAGAGCCCGATGCGGGGCTCGATCCCAGGACCCTGGGATCATGACCTGAGCCGAAGGCAGACGCCAAACGACTGAGCCACCCAGGCGCCCCAAGAGCTAATTTTTTTTAAAGATTTTATTTATTTGATAGAAAGAGAGAGAGAGCACAAGTAGGTACAGCGGCAGGCAGAGGGAGAGGAAAAGCAGGCTCCCCATTGAGCAGGGAGCCCGATGCGGGGCTAGATCCCAGGTGAGCTGAAGGCAGACATTTAACTGACTGAGCCACCCAGGCACCCCCAAAAGAGCTAAAATTGTAAAACTTTTTTAAAAAAAGATTTTATTTATTTATTTGTCACAGAGAGAGAGAGAGAGAAAGAGAGAGAGAGAAAGGGAGAGAGCACACAAGCAGGGAGACAGGCAGAGAGGGAGAAGCAGGCTCCCCGCCAAGCAAGAAGCCCGATGTGGGACTCGATCCCAGGGTCCTGGGATCATGACCTGAGCTAAAGGTAGATGCTTAACCTACTGAGCCACCCAGGCGTCCTTATAACTCTTAGAAGAAGAAAACACAGGGCAAATCTTCATGACCTTGGATCAGGCAATGATTTAAATATAACACTAAAGCACAGGCAAGACCTGATAGACACTTGTAAATCCCTCTTAAAATTTTTAAAATCTGCAATACAGGGTGCCTGGGTGGCTCAGCTGGTTAGGCGACTGCCTTCGGCTCAGGTCATGATCCTGGAGTCCCGGGATCGAGTCCCACATCGGGCTTCCTGCTCAGCAGGGAGTCTGCTTCTCCCTCTGACCCTCTTTCCCTCTTGTGCTTTCTATCTCTCATTCTCTCTCTCTCTCAAGTAAATAAAATCTTTAAAAAATAAAATAAAAAAATAAAGTAAAAGCTGCAATACAAAATCTGTTCCTTTTATCTCCAAGTTTTAACAAATTAAATATTTACAGATCCTGAGATATGTGTGAGGAAAGGAAAGCAAAATTTCCCCAACTGTCCAAGCTGCCTCTCTACTTGACCAAGCTGCTTTCTTTAGCCACCTAATCAATAAACACAGACGTTTCTGGTTTATACAAACAAGGCAAAGACCTGGTGGGTAGATGAAAATAAAGGCTTTGGAACTCTAGTTTCTTCACTTACAATACTGGTGACCCAAGGGAAGTCATTTAATCTGTGTGAATCTGTTTATTTCTTTACTCAAAGAAGGTAGTCTCCTGAAATGTATGTGCAGGCATGTACTCTGCAACACTGTAGAGAAATGCAATTATTATTTAAATTGATAAAGGCAGGACAATTAACTGATCATTTACTGCCCTCATCTAGTGTCACGGCTTTATTTATTATTTATTTATTTAGATTTTATTTATTTATTTGAGAGAGACAGAGATAGCGAGAGAGAAAGCAACAGAGAGCACAAGTGGGGAGGAGAGGGAGACACAGGCTCCCCGCTGAGCAGGGATCCCGATGCGGGGCTCGATCCCAGGACCCTGGGATCATGACCTGAGCCGAAGGCAGAGGCTTAACTGACTGAGCCACCCAGGCGCCCCTGTCCTGGCTTTAAATAGCATATGCATGCCAACAACTCTCAAATGTTTATCTTCAGTCTATAACTCACTTCCGAACTCTAGACTCATTCATCCAAATGACTACTTGATATCTTTACTTGAATGCTCAACAAATATCTTAAACACAACACATGCAAAACTGAACACCTGACCTTTCTCCAAAACCTACTCCATCCATAACCTTCCCCATCTTAGCCGATGCCAACTCCATCTCTCTAGTTTCTCAGGAAAGAAACCAAAAAACATTGGTGCCAATTTTAACTTCTTTCTCTCACACCTTATATGGAATCTGTCAAGAAATGCTATTGGCTCTACCTTTAAAATACATCCAAAATCAGACCATTTCAAAGCTCCTATATACTGCTACCACCTAGTATAAATCATTTCTGGCCTGGATTACTATAATAGCATCTTACCTGGTCTCCTGGTTTCTGTCCTTGCTTCCCTACAATCCTTTTTCTAACCAAGAGCCAGAGCAGCCCAGCTAAAACCTAAATCAGATCATGACTCATCTGATCAAAACCTTACAAGGGCTATAACAGTCTACATAGCAGTTTTTTTTTTAACTTCTTATTTATTTATTTATTCATGAGAGAGAGAGAGAGAGAGAGAGAGAGAGGCAGAGGGAGAAGCAGGCTCCCAAGGAGCAGGGAGCTCGATGCGGGACTCGATCCCAGGACCCTGGGATCATGACCTGAGCCGGAGGCAGACGCTTAACCACCTGAGCCACCCAGGCGCCCTATATACCAGTTCTTAAAGTATGATCAGGGACATGAGGATTTTTTCTGGAGAACTTTTAAGAGTGTCTGCAATTGTCATAACAACAATAATCCTAAAATGTTTTTTGCCTTTGTCACTATCATTCCCTCATGAATCTATACGGGAGTTTTCCACTGGATCTACATGGTATGTGATGACTTCACTGCTGTAGTGGAATGTGTGCCTGTGTATTCTTGTTTTTAAAAGCTCTCAGTTTACTGATAGATATAAGCCAGATTGGTAATCCTCAATAACTCTTCAGATTATAAAGGAGTCTTGAAACCAAAAAGTTTGAGAACTGTTGCCCTACGTGTTATGGTTTGCCGTTACCTCCTTGACGCCACCTCCTACTACTTTCCCCCCAGATCCCTCTTGTTCAGGCCACACTGGCCTCACTGCCTTTCCTCTTTAATAAAACCAGGCATGCTTCCACCTTAGGGTCTTTCCTCTCGCTGTCACTTTTGCCTGGAATACTCTTCCCACAGGTATTCACACTGGTAACTTCCTCATTTTCAAGTTTTTGATCAAATATTTCCTCACCAATAAGGCTTACTTTTAGATTGTTCTGATTGCTCTACTCAAAGCTGCAATTTTCTCCCCACTTTACCCTTCACAACACTCCAAATACTCTTTACCTTACTTGCTCTGGATCATTCAGGCAGGCTAATGGTAGGTAATGTCAAAAAAAAAAAAAAAAAGTCAGACATCTTCAAACAAAAAATTGTTTGAGTATATCAAATCTACTATTTATCAAAAGCTAAGATCCATGGCTAGAGGTAAACTTGTCACACAAAGCCAGACAATTACCAATTACCACGAAACCATAAAAGCTGAACTGGTGAGCCTAAAATTATTTCTCTCACTTAAAATATTTTTGTCTTTGTGAATGATCCATCTCCAAAGGAACTCAAAAACAAGATACACATTTTTAAAATGGAATACAACTTTAGACACTGGCTTTGTACCTTATGCATGGCAGACACAAGAAAGTTACTATGTTTACAAAGGTGAGATTATATAAAGTAATCAATTACAGCTATTTCAGAAACCACTAAACATTTGAGACAATCTAAATTTCAGGCAGACTCCATTCAAATGTCAGTCCCAGTGTTTGCGGCCATTTAACACTGGCAAAGTAGTTAAGTTTTCTGAGCCACACCTCCAAAAAATAAAACTAGTAATTCACTTTTCAGATTGTTGGGAAGAACTAATGAGCTACTGCTATACTAGCAAAATGGCTAGCACAGAGCTCAAAAAATGCTTTATTATCAAGAATAGTAACCATAATTCATTATTTTTAAATATACTTCTTGAAGTGAACTTCTTTTGAAGACTTTTGATATGCTATGATATATATACCAGTTATTTAGTGGTAGTCTCTCTTGGGTTTTTCTTAGTTTATGTGTAAATTTCAGCATCAAGTTGACTCAAAGAAAGATTTTTGTTCGAATTGAGTACACTTAATTTGTGTCTGTGGAGATACACAGACACACTTGATATAATAAAAGATTCTTTCAAATGCTTACAGTTGCTTCACTGGGTTTGAAAATTAAACTTTCTTATCATATACCCAAGAGTCGCTATGTCTAAGGTCCTGAATCGCCATCATGGTCTGTTCTGCATGAACTACTATCCAAAGCCTATATGGGCATTATTTATGGGAATTTCCTGCCTCTGGAGTTATTCTCATAAATATGTCTGATGCTGGACATGACATGTATGCTTCCCAGAAGAGGATTCATGAGCTACCCAAAGTCCCAGTTAAAGGAGAAAGTTCAATACTATCTGCTTCCCTCCACTTTTTTACTCCAAAGTCATTAAATACCTCAGTTGTGACCCATTCTCACCACTGGCTATACACGGCTTTATTTCGTTTTATTTAAATATTATAAACACCAGTGAAACTAATATCAAACAGGTAGAATAAAACACAATAATATTTACCTCTGCTCCTCCACACCAGCCTCCTACTTTCCCCATCCTCAATCTTTCGTTTTATCACTCCCTTGCTACTTCAAAGTAGGCACTTCTGCTTGTTACTTATATGCAGAACTGCAGCATCTGAGGTCATGTCTAGAGTCCCTGTTTACAGTCAAATTAGTAATTGCCCTACATTCAGGATCAGCATGTTACTGCACAGAGCCTGCAAGCAGCCGTGTCAGTTTTCACCACAGCACCAGGCCAGGCTATATTTAACATGTCCCCTCTTCTCTGCTGAAAGGCTGCAGCTGCAGCTCTGTTAGTTTGTGAACAAAAGAGGACAAGTGGGAATTGAGGGATTCTAATGGAAAGCTGTAACTGGATTCAGCTCAGTCACAAATTAAATGGGCATGTATTTAACGGTCAAAGGCAGTCCAGTTTAACAATACTATAATCTTAATTAAAATGCTTAAAACACAGCTGTGACAATTTCTATATTTCTGTACCGTTTTAATGTGTATCGTTTGGTCCAAACTGGGACATACACACTATAATTCACAGGAAATTTTAGGAAAAATTGCAGCTCCAGGAATACAAATTGTAACACAAGTAAAAACTCATTGATAATTTTAGAGATGTAGACAGCACCCTTTTTAAGCAGGGATGTAGTGATACATCCAGGTAACAAAGAAAAAAGAAGTAGCAAAAGAATTTTGAACAATGCCCTAATTGGATGAATAAGTAGTATTACAGCCTTTCAGGAGGACTTCCTTTTTTTTTTTTTAAATAGAGAGAGAGTGAGACCACGCACAAGCAGGGCGGAGGGGCAGAGGGAGAAGCAGGCTCCCTGCTGAGCAGGGAGCTGGATTCGGGGCTCAATCCCAGGATCCTGAGCCGAAGGCAGACCCTTAACTGACTGAGCCACCCAGGCGACCCCCAAGAGGACTTCTTAAAAGAAAACATCACTTGGTAAAAATCAGTATTCTACTGTTGTTATTCCCCTAAAGAATACGCCTTGGGGAGGGAGCCACACAACGCTGAAAAAGACTCTTCTGAGCTTGGAAGGTTAAATATGAGGGGCCAAAATAGCCTCAATGAAACTGAACAAGGATAATTATAAAGTTTAGTGTTGGGTTCCAAAAACAACATATGCAAAAACCCAAGGGGTAGGGAGTGGGGAGAGAAAGGATGTGATTTAGCAGTCCTTATGACTCACTAAATCAACAGTAAGATGGAGCTAAGAAAATCCCCTGACCTCAGACTGTATTGATAAAATAAAGCCTTCTGAACAAGGAAGATAACAGTTCCAATCCATTCTAGCTGGCTATAGTGTGCTCCCTTCTACATACTACACTAAAAGGAACTAAAACACCAGGGTCAAGCAGAGGTTGGTGAGGATGAGGGACAGGTGAAGGTGCTGGAGTGTTTTTAAGACTGGCAAAGAGATCAAGATTTCACAAATGTGAAGGGCTATTACATGATGGATTAGATTTGTTCTGCATGATTCCAGAGGCATCAGAACCCACATAAAATAAGGGCAGCTAGAACTCAAAAGACCCTGAGATGTTCCAAAGAAGGTGAAGAGGAAGACACACAGGAATATAGTATCATTAAGGATACCAGAGTACGTACTCCAGTGTGAAAGAGGAGGATGGACCAGAGAGCCTTTCAAACTTCATTATACTGAGAATCTGGAGCACCTGGGTGTCTCAGTCAGTTAAGCATCTATCTTCGGCTCAGGTCCTGATCGCAGGGTGCTGGGATTGAGTCCCACATCAGGCTCCCTTGCTTAGCGAGGAGCCTACTTCTCCCTCTGTCTGCTGGTTCCCCTGGTTATCTCTCTCTGACAAATAAATAAATAAATAAAATCGTAAAAACAACAAAAAAACTTCTTTATATATACATATATATATATATATATATATATTTTTTTTTTTTGAGAGAGAGAGTGACAGCAGGGGAAGAGGGGAAGAAGGGAAGCAGACTCCCCAATGAGCAGGAAGCTCAACGTGAGGTTTGATCTCATGACCCTGAGATCTGGACCTGCGCTGAAATCAACAGTCAGAAACTTAACCGACTGAGCCACCCAGGCGCCCCTGGGAATCTATAATCTTAAAACTGCCCTGGCCGCTCTCACAAACTGAGGCTCTACAAAGAAAATGGCAGTTTCTTTCAATATTCTGATTGCTCTACATCTGCAGTCTCATTCACAGACCAATGAGAAACATGATTATAGATACGGGAAAAATACCTAAAGCACTGAATTAGGAGCCAGGAGACTTGGATTTTAGTCTTTATATGCTGTTAACTGTGTGTTACCCTGGATCAAAACTGTAGGCTCTGTAAAACTTAGATTCTTTATCTAATAATAAAATGAGGGAGTTGTATTAGAAATATTTCTAGGTCCCCAAGTTTTCAATTTCTAAGCTGAGGTACACTAATATCTTCTCTACTAAATGTCACTGAATTTATAATAAAAAATTAAGGTGTTAATGTCCACATTCTAAAAATAAGTCAATTAATAATTGAATGATTCCTCATTCCATCTATTTAAAAATCACAAAATAAAAAGGATATTTTATCTTTAATCTTTTAAAATCTTTAATGTGGTTTTAATTTATTTTTATTTTTAAATTTACTTTTTATTATTATTTTTAGAGATTTTATTTCTATATTTGACAGAGAGAGAGCACAAGCAGGCAGAGTGGCAGGCAGAGGGAGAGGGAAAAGCAGGCTCCCTGCTAAGCAGGGATCCCAATGCAGGGCTTGATCCCAGGATCCTGGGATCATGACCCGAGCTGAAGGCAGCTGCTTAACCGACTGAGCCACCCAGGCACCCTTATTTTATTATTAATTTTTAAGAGGGTGAAGAAAGATAGAGAAAACTCGAGTGCAGGATGGGGAGAGGTAGAGAGAGACAGAGAGAACCTTAAGCAGGCTCTATGCCCAGTATCGCGCCCAACACAGGCTTGATCTCATGACCCTGAGATTATGACCAAGCCAAAATCAAGAGTTGGACACTTAACTGACTGTGCCACTTAGGCACTCTAAAACAGAAATATGATTAACAAAAGTTCTTAGGAGTAGGCGGTAAGTATATTTAACTAGTATAACACAAATTAAAAAAAATTATTTGTGTCCTCTAGTTGTGGAGTGGAAATTACTTTGTACTTAATATTTAACACAATATAGAAAAGTTAATATAAAACCTGAGCTTAAGCTAACTGCAAAGTTCACCTTAAGTGCTTCTAATTCTTTTTGGTATGTTTTATGGCTTCCTTTAAATTTATTTTTATTTTTAAAGATCTTATTTATTTATTTGAGAGAAAGAGAGAGAGCATGAGGGATGGGGAGGAGCAGAATAGGGAGAAGCAGACTCCCTGCTGAGCAGGGAGCACTATGGGGGGGGGCGGGGTTTAGATCCCCAGACCCTGAGATCATGACCTGAGCTGAAGGCAGACACTTAACCAATTGAGCCACCCAGGCACCCTTATGGGTTCCTTTTAAAACTAACCAGAAAGGGGACATTCAAATGCTAATGAAGTTCCAGGCCTATGAGAGACGTTATTGTTGTTTAATGAATTTGTATTAAAACTTTGCAAAACTGTAGGACCAAGTACCTAGAATTTTACCTCCAAAGGCAAATCAAAATGACATTATCAATGAGTCAGCTGGCAAATACCATACATCTAATAATCCAAGGTGCCCAGGAGTGCATTTTAGTCCCTCCCCCTTTAAATACTGTAGCAGCACTGAGCTTCTATCAAGTTTCATGATAGGTGGCAATGAGAGAATTCAACAGTCTTCATCTTTGTAGGGCTACAATCTGGGAACTTTTCTTGATTGTGTGGCCTATATAATGAATGGAGCAAAAATGAAAAATTTTTTATACCTGCCCTCATAGGCCTCATCTTTCCAGATTCTTTGTTTTGGTAACATATTTTCACATATTCAAAGGGTAAAATAAACTTTTCACAAAACCTTTCTAGAAGTTCCAATTTGTTGCCCCCAAAATATCAAACTCTTTCTAATAAATAGAAATTAATTTCTAATTAATAAATTAGAAAAAGCAAGTTCTACTACCTTTGGTCCCTTTTTAGAAGAAAAAAGTCTTCATTTGGAAAAAAAATGAGCTGGAATACACTTTGAGAAGTGCTCAATACATCTCATATCTTCACTTCCATCACTCAAGGTCTTACCCTTTGTCTCAGATTAAAATTCTAAGATTTTTTTTTTTTATTTGTCAGAGAGCGAGAGAGAGCACAAGCAGGGGGAGCAGCAGAGGGAGAGGGAGAAGCAGGCTCCTCACTGACCAAGGAGCCCGATGTGGGACTCGATCCCAGAACCCTGGGATCATGACCTGAGCCGAAGGCAGACGCTTAACGACTGAGCCACCCAGGCGTCCCTCAGATTAAATCTTAAAAGCACTATGAATAGTCTAAAACTGCCAAAAGAATGAATAGGTCACATTTTAAAATTTATGTATATTTTATTTTATTTTTTTTAAAGATTTTATTTATTTGACAGAGAGAGACACGACGAGAGAGGGCACACAAGCAGGGGGAGTAGGAGAGGGAGAAGCAGGGTTCCCGCCGAGCAGGGAGCCTGATGCGGGGCTCGATCCCAGGACGCCGGGATCATGACCTGAGCTGAAGGCAGACAATTAACCGACTGAGCCACCCAGGCGCCCCATATGTATATTTTAAAAAGCCTTTACTTATTTCAAATCTGTTTTGCCTCAAAGTAGAAGTCTGCTCTCCAGCTGGTGTTCATCATTATCAAGGAGGCAGTAACACTAATGGCAACTGCGCATAAAGAGAACAGTAAGACACTTAGTATCAGAGCCCTCGAGGTACTCCCAATACAAGTGTGACAGATCAGACAGTTGTGAACACGTGTTCATGCAATGAAGTTCGGCACACGTTTCTTTAGGAATTAAAAATAAAAAGCTTGAGGGACCCTTTAGCAGAGAGTTCTAACCACCATGGCCTGCTGCTGCTGGGAGGCAACTATAGTGATGCCAGAAAAAAGACCAGACTGAAAAGATGTGATTTCAGTCCCAGCCCTGCTACTTACCAGCTATGTGACCTTCAGAAAGTCCAATTCTCTACATGATCACTATCTCAGAGATGGAAGATTAATAAGGATTAAAAGAAATAATGAATAGGAAAACACTATGTAAATTTTAGGTGTTGCTTCAGTTTCCATGTACACAGGTGAATCTTGATTAACATGGGTTTTGGGGTGCCTGGTTGGCTCAGTTGGTTGAGCATCTGACTCCGGGTTTGGGTTTGGGTTTAGGTCATGATCTCATGGGTCAGGGGATCGAGCCCTGTGTCGGGCTCCACACTCAGTGGGGAGTCTACCTGAAAGATTCTCTCCCTCTGCCTCATGCACACTCTCTCTCTCATACAAATAAATCTTAAAACAACTACAACGACATGGGTTTCAATCAAAAGAATCCACTTACATGTGGATTTTTACAGCACAGTACTGTAAATGTATTTTCTCTTCTTTATGATTTTATTATTATTTTTAAAAGATTTTATGTATTTATTTGTCAGAGAGAGAGAGAACAAGCAGGCAGAGCAGCAGGCAGTGGGAGAAGCAGGTTTCCCGCTGAGCAAGGAGCACGATGTGGGGCTTGATCCCAGGACCCTGGGATCATGACCTGAGCTGAAGGCAGACGCTTAACCAACTATGCCACCCAGGCATCCGGATTTTATTTTTTAAAAAGATTTTTATTTATTTATTTCAGAGAAAGAGAATGAGCTGGGGGAGGGTCAGAGGAAGAGGGAGAAGCAGACTCCCTGCTGAGTGAGGAGCCCAACTCAAGGTTTAACCCCAGGACCCTGAGATCATGACCTGAGCCGAAGGGAGACGCTTAACCGAATGAGCCAGCCAGGCGCCCCTTCCTTATGATTTTCTTAATAACGTTTTATTTTCTCTAGCTTACTGTAAGAATACAGTATAAAATACATACAACACACAAAATAGGGGTGCCTGGATGGCTCAGTCGTTAAGCATCTCCCTTCGGCTCAGGTCATGATCTCAGGGTCCTGGGATCAAGCCCCACATTGGGCTCCCTGCTTGGCGGGAAGCCTGCTTCTCCCTCTCCCACTCCCCTTGCTGTGTTCCCTCTCTTGCTGTGTCTCTCTCTGTCAAATAAATAAATAAAATCTTAAAAAAAAACATACAAAATATATGTTAATTATGTTATATTGAGGCTTCCAATCAACAGACTATTAGTAGTTAAGTTGTTGGAGAGTTGACAGCTATAAATGGATTTTTTGACTGAGTGAGGGTGGGTGCCCCTAACCCCCAAGTGTTCAAGGGCCAACTGTTATCTTCTGTTTACACACAAATGACTTGGCACATCCCCTTACGGCTTTGAAAGCCATCTTTTATTATGCCATTTGCCCTCCAGCCACTGATAATCATGCTTTCCCAGACATAGCTCTGTTTCTGCTTATGTTGTCTGATTTGCCCTCTGATATTCATTTACTGAAAACATATACTCATCCTCTAAGACTTGGCTCAAATATCATCTCTGCAAGTAAGTTTTGCTGAATCTTTTTTTTTTTTTTTTTAAGTAAGCTCTAGGTCCAATGTGAAGCTCAAACTCATGACCCTGAGATCAAGAGTCCCATGCTCTACCGACTAAGCCAGCCAACTGCCCCATTGCTGAATCCTTCTTTTGCAGTCTATCACAGCTCTCTGACGATCTAATGTGCTTCTTTTAGACCCTGGTTATAAGTGACTCAGACCCACTGCAGACCAGTCAGTCATATACTGATCTGGTGGAAGCTCTGGGAGTGGGGATGCCACATTTTATTTACCTTCCTTTCCCCGTATGTTTGGTGTTTGGGATTTAATACCAGCTCTGCAACTAAGTAGTAAATTCAGCTTCTCCAGATGGCTGACTTAGAATTACTTTTCTATAGAGAAAATACAGAATCAGAGAGAGAATTAAATTCTTTAGAATTTAGAAAATTCTTTTTTTTTTTAAAGGTTTTATTTATTTATTTGACAGAGAGAGACACAGCGAGAGAGGGAACACAAGTAGGGGAAGTGGGAGAGGGAGAAGCAGGCTTCCTGCAGAGCAGGGAGCCCGATGCGGGGCTCGATCCCAGGACGCTGGGATCATGACCTGAGCCAAAGGCAGACGCTTAACGACTGAGCCACCCAGGCGCTCCGAATTTAGAAAATTCTTTAAAATTTTCATATTGAACAGTTACAGGTAGTTTTCACTAAATTCCTATTTAGACAAAATTTCACTACTATATAAACAATAAAGCCAAGAATAAAGTTGAAAATTATTACCTGAAAATCCTATATCGGGGAATTTTCAGCCATTGAAATAACTAATATTCCAGAGTTTGTTCTCTAATTTAAAAACAGAGGTCTATGTGCCAACTTGCAACATTTATATAAATAGCTTTTTATCCTGGTGCCAACATCTGTGCCAGCCACAGCCAACCAGTCTGGTCTTGTACCATCACCACTATCTGACTCAGCAAGCTGGTGGGGCCACAGAGGAACAGGTTCTTTACTGGTGTGAGTCTCCTCAAGGACAGGAACTCTTTCTAAACAAATTCCTAGTATTCCCATCATCTAACTCTGTGCCTTCCAAATAGATGCCATTCAGCAATATTTTCTGAATTCCATTCTCCAGACACTGAGATCTCACTATATATTTGGAAAGAAGAGATGCTCAATAAATCTCATGTCCTTAGTTCCATCATGAATGGGTAATAGGCTATCATTCAAGGCCTCACCCTTCGCAACGGGTATTAGTGGTACAACAGACTTTATTTATTTTTTTTTAAAAGATCTTATGGTTTTTATTTTTTTTTTAAGATTTTATTCATTTATTTGAGAGAGAACGAGAGAGAGAGAGAGAGAGAGAGAGAGCACATGAGAGGGGGGAGGGTCAGAGGGAGAAGCAGACTCTCTGCCGAGCAGGGAGCCCGATGTGGGACTCGATCCCGGGACTCCAGGATCATGACCTGAGCTGAAGGCAGTTGTCCAACCAACTGAGCCACCCAGGCGCCCGGTACAACAGACTTTAAAGCATAGATTTTCACATCTATTCTCAAAGTCAGATATTAACATATTTCTAGTGACAACAACTATTTAAAAAAAAAAAAAAAAGCCCAACCACATGCCATATGCCAATAAGCAATCCATGGTGATTTTTTTATGACTATCAGAGAAGGAAGTTCCCAGATCTTCACTGCTTCAAGAACATAAAGATGAACTTACCATCATCTAAAGTGATGTCCTGCAGACCAATTGTTGAAAAGTTAGGTTCCTGCTCTTCAGGTTCAGGCTTAATGTTCACAGTTGCCTCATCCGGTGGAAATGAAGCTGGATCACACAAATTGTGACATATTAAGGATGAAGGTGCAGAAAGACCTCCCTGGCCTGTATTTTGTGCTTGAGTTGAGTGCTGTCCAGAATGCATTCTGGTGGCTATTGACGGTGATGAGGCAGTTCCTGAGCTAGGAGATTGGTAAGGCATAGGCTGTAGCTGAGGAGATGGTGGGCCAGAAAGTGGTGAACTAGCCAGGGGATGAGAGACTGCTGGGGAAGCGGCTGTAGCAGACCCTGAATGTGAAGGACCATATGTAATGGGCTGTAACTGAGGGGAAGGCTGGCCTGTGACCTGGTCAGCCCCTGGAGAAGAAAGAGATCTTTGTCCTGTGTTTGAACAATGGAATCCCATTGACTGCAGGTGAGGCAGGGTCTGCACTGAATGAGGTGTGTGGGCTAAGAGATGTCCTGAATTTGAAGAATGAAAAGGTATGGATGACGGTGGTTGACAGCCAAGATTTATTAAACTAGGAAGAGCTGCATCCTGTGGAAACAAAACCGGATCAAAATCTTGACTGGAGGCAGCATTAACTGGAAGACAAGTTGGTCCGTTGTACACAACATTAGTTTGCATAGGCTGATAGGAAGACCCCACAGGAGGTGTTGATGTGACTTGAAAAGGCTGGTGCATGACTGAAGAAGGTATCATATGCTGTTCTTTACCAGCACTTTCATCCCTACACTGCAACTGTGGCAGATGAGATGAAGTTACCATGGATGCATATGTTTGCTGGATGGGACAAACCAAGCTTCTCTGTGTTGACAGTACACTGTCATGTGGGTGTCCTGTGTCTGAGGAAGGCCTCTGGGTCTGGGCAGGATGAGGCACAGACAATGCTGGAACTGAAGACAAGTCAACCTCTTCTTTGTGTTCTTGCTTCATCAAAACTAAAAAGAAAATGATTAGAGCAAATATTATTACATAATATATACAATGATTATAAAGGGCCTTCATTCTAGGCTACATAACTTAGCATGCATCCAAGCCAGGGGTTAAAAATTCAAATGCCTTCAGAGAAGGCAAATAATATAAAATATGTGAAGTCAGCAAGCATAAGACAACAGGGAGTGGTTCTTGCTCTAAAAGTATTCAAGTTAAAAAAAAACAACAACACTGCACAGAACTCTATGAAGTGATGTGAAAAGATCTCTAATACGTTTCTAAGTAACAAAAAAAGCGAGCTGCAGAACAATGTGTTACATATCACAAATCTTGTAAAATATCGTGTGCATATAGACATATGCATAATACATGTGCACGTTTTTGCTTATATATTTCCGGAAAGATGTCATGAAACTGGTAAGTACTGGGTTTAGCGCTGGGAATGGAAACTAGGTGACTAGGGGATAAGAGCAAGCCAGATTTACTTTTCACTATGTAAGTTTTGTGTCTTTTGAATGTTTTCAACCAGGTATATACATTACCTATTCAAAATAAATGATTTTTTTAAAACCCCCAAAGCTCTATGGCCTAATAAAAGTCTTAAATTTGAGGGGCGCCTGGGTGGCTCAGTTTGTTAAGCAGCTGCCTTTGGCTCAGGTCATGATCTCAGGGTCCTGAGATCGAGCCCCACATCAGGTTCCCTGCTCAGTGGGAAGTCTGCTTCTCCTTCTCCCTGATTATGCTCTCTTGCTCGCACTCTCTCAAATAAATAAAATCTTAAAAAAAAAAAAAAAAAAGCCTTGATTTTGAGATCTCTGATCTGAAACCTACTGGCCACCTGGTTTTGCATGTTGCATCATACACCACAGATCTAATCTAATTTAATATTCACAGAGCTTCTAGTTTACAATGGTCTTCACGAGTACCTCATCTGATCCTCAACCATCATCAGATACATATTACAAGAGGAATAATGAGGGATCACAAAAAGTACTGGAATGCACAAAAAACCTGATAGAGCTAACAAACAAATTCAACAAAGTTGCAGGACACAAAACCAACATGTAGAAATCAGTTGTATTTCTATTAACAAGCAATAAACAATCTGAAAAGGAAATTAAGAAAATTTCCTAAGTCAATCAGAGAAAGAATTATCATATGATCTCACTCATATGTGGAATTTAAGAAACAAAAGAGAGAATCATCGGGGAAGAGAGGAAAAAATAAGATGAAATCAGAGAGGGAAACAAACCATAAGAGTCTCTTAATCATAGGAAACAAACTGAGGGTTGCTGGAAAGGAGGGCGCTGGGGGTATGGGGTAACTGGGTGATGGACATTAAGGAGGACACGTGATGTAATGAGCACTGGGTATTATATAAGACTGATGAATGACTGACCTCAACCTCTGAAACCAATACTATATTATATGTTAATTGAATTTAAATTAAAACAATAAAAAATGAGTCTGCCAAAAAAAGAAAAAAAAAACAATTTCATTTATAATAGCATCAAAAAATAAATTTGTTCCCTAAAGAACAAATTTGGCCAAGGTAGGCAAGACTTACAAACTGAAAAGCACAAAATACTGCTAAAGAAATGAAAGAAGACCTAAATACATGGGAAGATATCCCAGGTTCATGGATTGGATGACTTAACTGTTAAGAACACAACACTTCCCCAAACAATTTCAGATTCAATCCCAAAATCCCAGCAACGTTTTTTTGCAGAAATAGACCCATCCTAAAATTTATATGGAATCCCAAGGGACCCCAAATACTCAAAATAATCTTGAAAAAGTACAAAGACAGAGGACTTGCACTTTGTAATTTCAAAACTTACTACAAAACTACAGCAATTAAAACCATGTGATACTGGCCTAAGGACAGACATACAGACCAATGGAATAGAGAGACCAAAAACAAACCCTCTAATATATAGTCAATTGCTCTTCAAACAAGGGTGCCAAGACCATTCATCGGGGGAAAGAACAGTCTCTTCAACAAACGGTACCGAGACAACTGGATATTACATTCAAAATAATGAAGATGAAGATGGAACCTTATCTGAAAATCATACAAAAATTAACTCAAGTGGATCAAAGACCTAAACATAAGAGCAAAACTACAAAACTCTTAGAAGAAAACAAAGGGCAACAGCTTCACGCCATTGTATTTGGCAATGGTTTGTTTAGCACTATGTATACTGGAAGTATAAGGCAACAAAAGAAAAACTGGATTTCATCAAAATTAAAGACTTCTGACTATGAAAAGACACCTTCAAGAGAGTGAAAAGATAACCCACAGAATGGAAAAAGTATTTGCAGAAATGATATTTCTGAAAAGGGTTTAACATCCAGAATATATAAGAACTCCTACAAACGCAAGAGGACTGAGCCAAAGATGTGAATGTGACCCCAGGATCGATCTAGATGGAAGTGTGTGTGGAAAGGGGGAGGTACCAGTACTTCTTTCTAGGATCGCTAATTATGAAGATGAAACAAACCTAGAGATGCCATGTGATGAAAGTGTGCCCAAGAGCTAAAGCCAACAAAAAGAAAGACAGTGTTAAAGATGAAGAGAAAGCCTAAGCCCTAAGACCACACGCTTGAGCTGAAGCATGTCTAAAACCAGCACTGCAGTTAATCTTCCAGTTACAGGACCCAATAAATTCCTTTTTTTTAAGCTAGATTTGAATTGAGTTTTTGTCATTTGCATCCAAAAGTCCTAATTTACTTCAAAACAACCTTTCCTAGGTAGGGATTATTATTATTACCCCTGCCTTATAGATGATTATACTGAAGAAGAGATTAAAGACACTAAGATCTCATAGTAGTTAAAGTGGCATCACAAGGACCTGAATCCAGGTTTTTCTGCCTCCAAAGTCCATGTCTTTTTTTTTTTTTAAGATTTTATTTATTTATTTGAGAGAGAGAAAACATGCACAAGCCGGGGGCAGAGGGAGAAAGAGAAGCAGACTCCCTACTAAGCAGGGAGCCTGATGCAGGGCTCGATCCCAGGACTCTGAGATCATGACCTGACCCAAAGGCAGGCACTTAACTGACAGCCACCCAGGCGCCCCCAAAGTCCATTCTTTTAATCACTGTACTGTATTACCAAGAAAGATTCAACTTCACCATTCCATCACACAAGCAGAGGTTATGAATACCAAGCACTATCCTTTATCACATCAAAAAAGTAGCAAATCCATTATTTTAGATGAATCTACCTGTTGAAAGGACTGCTTCATGTAGAAGCAGTTAATTTTTTGTGTGTCAAAACAAGAGATTTCATTGTTTCTCTTGGGAAGTACTTCAGTCCACTTTTCTAAAAATTATCTACTTTATCCTCCTATTAAAGTGCTGTAACTCCTTTAAAAATAATTTTCCTGGGGCACCTGGGTGGCTCAGCCAGTTGGGTGTCATGATTCTTGATTTCTAATCTCAGGGTCCTGGGATTGAGTCCCTTGCTCAGCGCGGAGTCTGCTTGTCCCTCTCTCCCTCCCCCCTGCTCTTGCTCTCTCTAAAAATAAGTAAATTTTTAAAATCTCAAAAAAATAATTTTCCTAAATTCATATCTCATTGTCCCTTCTATGTTTATACTATTTAAACATAATTAAAATTTTCATCTTCACTAAAATGTAACAACTTCATTTTATATAAAAGAAAATAACAATGAGAACCAAAGCACAGTCAAACCTCATCTGACCATTTACCGAATCCCTGTCAAATGCAAGTCTCTTCACATAAGTATGGACTCAATCTGAGGATATGAAAGTAAGTAAGAATTAGAATAGCCCGGAGAGTATATTTGTTGTAGAGTAGGTAATAAATGGAGCACTTGTTTGGGGGTACATTTGAGCTTGACACTTTTCTCTGGTGTCCTAGCAAGAACAGACTGGGCTCATCATTCATCACTTTGTTAGTCTCTAAATCTGGTAAGCATTAAGTGAGTCCACCCTTAACAGGACAACCCTTAAAACAGAGGAAGCATATCACCAGTCTTCTTATTGCTTCTGCCCCAGTGCTAACATTCCTAAACCAGGCCTCCATCCAGTTTCTTATTCTCGCTCATGTATTTCAAGTATGGTTCACTGTGTCTAACAACTCAGACCTCTCTTATGTCTTGATGTACTTACTTTTCTTCTGACTTTGGCACAACTAGAACTTTCTCCCTGTACTACTGGACTCTTTTTCCCTCTTCTACTTCAGCTCCTACTCTGGTCCCAGAAAAGCCACAGTAAATGCCATACCCAGAGTGACATTTCCATATAAAGGAGGGAGAATATCTAAGAAAGCCTCTCACCTCTTAATTAATCCTGAATGGAGAAGGTAAGGCCCTTGGTTACATAAGTGGTTGGTTATCATGCACTAAAAAGGAGACAGAGGGACTGAGAACTACAGTATAATAACCACCTTTTTTTTTTGCATGATCCAATCCTGGTTTTTTATGTGCACTAAGATTGAGAGTTCTGCTTTGCTAAACTGAATATATTTCAACTTTGCCAAATCAACTATCATTTTTGTCTATAAGGGATTAAGACTCCAAACTGACCAAATCTAAGAAGTCCTCTTTGCTGGTCTATGATTATTTATTCTTATTTAGAGGGAAATACAGTTAAAAAGAACTTAAAATATCTAGAATGAGTTGAATTTTAGAAACAGGCTAACTCTACCTTTTGTGTTAAATATGCTCATTCACAAGTTTAGAATGTTGATGAAGGAAAAAAAATCTACTGGTCTAGTGGTTTTCAAACCATCAAGAAGCCTCACTTCTCTTCTTCAAGTAATGAATGTGGAAGAGTAGCATCCAAAGAGTAGAAGCTCTCTGGATCCCTCTTCCAGTATAACCAGAGTACCCAAGCTAGATTTCATCCCTTTTATATACTGGCTTTTTGCCTAAGATTTTATTTGAAAAGTAAAACAATTTAACCTGAAAACCATTGCTTTAGACTTATATCCTTTTTTTAAAAAAGATTTTTATTTATTTATTTGAGACACAGAGAGAACGAGCAGGGGTAGAAGAGCAGATGGAGAGAGAGAAGCAGACACCTGTTGATCAGGGAGCCTGACATGGGGCTCGATCCCAGGACCCTGAGATCATGACCCAAGTCAAAGGCAGACGCTTAACCAATTGAGCCACCAGGTGCCCCTCTTTTTTTTTTTTTTTTAAAGACTTATATCCTCATTTTGTATAGATTAATCAGTGGGTAAAGTTTGTGGCAGAACTGAAACCGGATCTCCTGACCGTTAGCCAGGCTTTCTCTCCCAGCTGGAGAATGGAGAACCATAATCCAAAAGTCTGTCCAGTGAACTACTTAGAGCATAGAATATACCTTCCCATGGATAAAATAATTATACATGAAAGTTTGGCTCTAATGTTGTCCCCCCAAGCCCCCCTATTCCAAAGCCAGAGCTCAGATGGTACCTCCAGTACAAACAACTACTGCTAGGCTTCAGAGGGAGGAAGAGTCCCCCAAAAGCTTCAGGGATACTGGGATGGAAGAGAGGGCTCCCACATCAGAAGTTCTCAAGCTAGAGGCCGAGCAGAAATTCAGGCAGACTACTAGGGAAGGGCTCTGTGATTAGGGTAATTTGTAAATCATACGCATATGCCGGGAATGGTCTTCAATTCATAAAGTAAACTGACTATGGGACAAATTACGCTAAATACAATCTCCAGTTCTTTTTTTTTTAAGTTATTACACCTGAAACTAACATATCATTGTATGTCAACTATACTTCACTAATAAAAATTAAAACTCAAAACAGCCATTTGCAACTGATTATTCTCTCACTGGATATTGATATTGGTCAGGTTCCTATTGCCAGGGGTTGTCAAAATGGTAACGAATAAAAAACAAGCAACTTATGAATATCCAAGATTTTTATTTTTTAATTTTTTAAAAAATTTTATTTTCTATCTCTATTTGACATAGAGAGAGTACAATGTGGTGGGGAGGGGCAGAGGGAGAGGAAGAAGCAGGGAGCCCAAAACAGGGTTCAATCCCACTTTATCCCAGGACCCTGGAATCATGACCTGAGCCGAACGCAGACACTTAACCACCTGAGCCACCTAGGTGACGCTGAATATCTAAAAATTTTTATAAGCAAAACTTAAAAAAGAATTGTCACAACAAATAAAAGGTGAAAATCTTTAATAATTCATAGAAATTAAGACAAACATAACTCTAATATAAGTATCACACACTAGAATACTAGAAGCTATTGAAATTCTGTAACACTTTATCTGCTCAAGAAGAAATATAAAAATGCTGAGGTCACAAAATTAGTACACTATATATATTTTGGTCTCATTTTTATTTTAAAATGTTGAGCTATAAATGGATCAAAAGGATCCAGAAGGATAGAATGACAGTTTCAGAGCAGAAGACAATTAGGGTGTTTGAAAATATTTTTTCAACTTGTCTTTTTTTTTCCTTTTCTCCCCTTAAAGATTTTATTTATTTGAGAGAGAGAACGCATGTGAGCAGGGGAGGTGCAGAGGGAGAGGGACAAGCAGATTCTGTGCTGAGTGCAGAAGTGACGCAGGTCTTGATCCCAGGACCCTGAGATCATGACCTGAGCAGAAACCAAGAGCCAGATGCCTAACCGAATGAGGCACCCAGGCGCCCCTCAACTTGTCTTTTTAAAAAAATAAATTCACAGTAATGTATTTGCTTTTATAAAAATTGTATTCAAATTTCATTTTAGAAAAAAATGAAAAAATCCAAATGCTACAGAGAAAAGATAGTAATCAACCAGAACAAGGACTGCCCACTTTAAAAAAATATTTTATTTATTTATTTGAGAGAGAGAGAGAGAGAGAGAGACAGCACAAGTGGGGGGAGGGACGGGGGGGAAGGGGAGGGGGAGGGAGAGAATCTATAGCTGACTATACACTGATCACGGAGTCTGATTTGGGCTCAATCCCACAATCCTGAAATCACGACCTGACCCAAAACCATGAGAGGGACACTTAACTGACTAGCTACCCAGGCGCCCCCAAACACTTCTTGAATCTATTCTTCTGTGTGTGCCACCTGATTTGTATATTGTCAATCATAAGGCCAGTGAAGACAGTTGGTAGTCCAATCCAATATTCTTTCTGCACTCTGGGGCCCCACTGATTTCCATTCTCATATATAATGCCCTCTAGGGTTTTGTCTAGGGTCGTCCCAACTCCTGAGCTGATAATGTAAAAGCATTTTACATTATCTCTTTGCCTGTTCAATTACTACTGCTATGATGGTAACAATGAAAACTTCTAATCTGCTGACCCTCTTTTGTTTTTGTTTTTTTTATTTTTAAACAATCCCAGAAGTCCTCTCTCCCTTCTTATTCAGGTTAGATTCTACAGTCTCCCATCTTCACAGCACTTGATAACATTCTTGAACTGTATGTCTTTATCACCCTGGAGGAACCCTACTATCTGTTATTTTACCACCTACCCTAAAGAATCTGAGTGCTATTTAAGAAAGTTACACAGCAGGGCAAATTAATATTTATAAATTCATGAATATCAACATCAAACGTGCCCTTTCATCATGCCTAGAATCCTATTATGTTTCTGTGGTAACTTACTCTCCCCTTTCTTTACAACAACTATTTCAAACTTGTCCACATTCTTCAAACTGCCAAATCACCCATACTCACCTCTGCTTCCAACAGAAGATTCCATCTTATTCCTTCAAGAAAAAAAGTTGATGCTATCATATGGAAACTCCCTAAACTCTTCACTACTAAATGTACAAACCTGCCTAATATATATACATCCATCTTGTTCATCCTTACCTTCCCCTTCCTGTTCCTTCTCCCACCTAAGGCCCATTCCAACTTTTATACCCACCTAAGGCCCATTCAAACTTTTATATTTTAAATTTTAATCCTTCCCACCTTTTTCAGAAACCTGATATTCTTTATTTTCATTAATGCGGTCTTCTCTATTCTGAATCACCTTTTTAACTTTTTTGGGCCTCTGCCGAATAAATCTCACTTTCCACAATAATTTGAGGAAAGACTAAACTGGTCATTGATACCTTATAAGAAGAAATAAGGGGGAAATGATTTTTATTTTAAACTTTCTTTTAGTTGAATATATTTGACACATAACACTGTGAAAAATTTAAGGTGTATAACATGTTAATTTGATACATGCATATATTACAGGGAAAAGGATTTTTAAAGTAGGCTCCATGCCCAACGTGAGGACAGAACTCACAACCCCAAGATCAAGAGTCACAAGCTCTACTGACTGAGCCAGCCAGGCGCCCTGAAAGTGGTTTTTAAAATACAAATTTGATGTCACCTCTCTGATAAAGCTCATTTCTTACAACACTTTTTTTAAAGAGAGGATAGAAAGGGGGGAGAGGGAGAAAGAATCTTAAGCAGGTTCCACACCCAAAGTGGAGCCCAATGCAGGGTTCAATCTCAAAACCCTGAGATCATGACCTGAGCCAAAATCTAAGAGTCGGACGCTTAACTGACTGAGCCACCAAGGCACCCCTCTTTTTTTTTTTTTTAAGATTTTATTTATTTATCTATCTATCTATCTATCTGAGAAGGAGTAAGAAAACAGGGGGAAGAGCAGAAGGAGAAGGACAAGCAGACTCCACACTGAGCACAGAGTCCGATGCAGGGCTCAATCCCATGACCCTGAGATCATGACCTGAGCCGAAATCAAGAGTCAGACACAACCAACTGAGGCACTTTTAATACTGCATTATCCAACCAACCATAAGACCTTTGCATATGCTGCTGCCTTTATCTGGAATGTTCTCCCTCAGTTTATCTAATACAGTAATTAACGGTATAGACTCTACAGCCAGACTGCCTGGATTCAAATCTCACCTCTGCCAGTTATTAGCTGTGTGACCTTGGTTCACTCATTTGCAAAATGGAGAGGGCAGTATTATCTATTTTACAGGATTATGAGAGGATAAATTAGTTATTTTGTATAAACTGCTTAGAATAGCACCTGGCACACACTAAATGCTCTATATGTCTGCTAAATCAATGAACAAAACGGAGATGTACTCTAGCTTAACAGGTGCCCAGACTCTGGAACCAGATTGCCAATGCATGATGTTTGGCTCTAAGATTTAAGTGCTGTGAGACCCTAGGCATATTACGTAGCTACTCAGTTTCTTCATCTGTAAAACAGGGTAATAACCTGGGTAATAACCTATCTCATAGGTCTATTATGAGGATCAAAAGAATAAATACAGAAAGGGCTTAGAACACCCATATGTATGCATGTATGTATGTACGTATACACACACACACACCATAGATATATATACATGTCCACAAACTATTTTTATTTTCCAGTTATCAACTCAAGTATTACTTTCCCACAAAAGCCTTTTCTCAACCTGTTAGCCTAGGCAAGGGTCCCCCTGTTATTTGCACCTATAGCATTGTGTCCCTCTCCTTCAGAGTCCTTACTGCAGTTTCCAATTACAAATTTGTTAGTAACTAATTTATTTAGTGATTCATTAGCTTCTGTTTGTCCCACTAGATTATAAGTTCCATGATAAAGGAACTGAGATAGGTTTCACCCACTTGGTAAGCACCCTCAAATACTTACTGAATTAATATTGAAATGGCTAACCAAAATCTTTCAGAATGTTTGTATTCTATTTGAAAATGATCTGAAATATTTTATTACCAACTAATGTATTAACATGATCAAGTAATATTAATTTTCAGATTTGGGAATAAAAATGGCCTTTAGAGGCTAAAACTGAAATATAGTCAGGCTTTAAAGAATATGAATGACAAATGAATGATCATTAATAACCAGTACCCTTTCAAATTTAAGTGTTTATTTTTTTCATTTACTATAAACCATTTAAAAGTTTTTGCAAGAGGGAGTGCCCGGGTGGCTTAGTCAATTGGGCATTCAACTCTTGATTTTGGCTCAAGTCATGATCTCAGGGTTGTAGGATCAAGCCCTGTGTCAAGCTCTCAGCTCAGTGGGGAGTCTGCCTGAGATGCTCTCTTTCTCTCTAAAATAAATGAATAAATCTTAAAGAAAAATAAAAGATCTTGCAAGAATAAGTTTTGAAGAGTAAAGTTCACTATGATTTTTTATTATCATATACTCTGGTGACTAATAACAGTGCCTAAAACAAGAAAGGTCCTCTATAAAGATTTGTTCTCTAAGTATGTAAACATCAGCATGATTACTGTATCTAATATTTATGTGTCACAACCAAGACCTGGAAAGTTACAGCATTTGAACTACTGCAGAAAGCAGTATGGAAGCTTTGTTAGGGTGCATCTATACAACCAGAAACTCTGGCAACAACTTTATATCCCCCACAGCCCTGAGTATGCTACAGTTACTACTTGCCAAATGAAAATCTAATGGGAGATTTTTCATCTGACTGGAAATGTTTGAGATGAACACACTACCTTTTTGCAGTGCTAAGGACACAAGGGGAGGTCACACATATTCACAAACCTTGCCCTTACTGAACTGCTGGTGATTTTAGGTAGCTACTGAAAAAGACTTAAAATCTACATTCAATCTTCTAATTTCCTTATAATCAGTAACTATAAAATAACTAATATCACATCTAGTATTTATTTATTTTTTGAAGATTATTTATTTATTATTTGAGAGAGAGAGAGACACAGCGAGAGGGGGAACACAAGCAGGGGCAGTGGGAGAGGGAGAAGTAGGCTCTCCACTGAGCTGGGAGCCCGATGCGGGGCTCGATCCCAGGATGCTGGGATCATGACCTGAGCTGAAGGCAGACACTTAACAACTGAGCCACCCAGGCACCCCTATATCACATCTAACATTTAAAGTCAACACAAACTTGACAGATTGGCATATGTTAGGATTTTTATTGATTATAAGCACTCTACCTTAAACATTCCCATATAGGTTTCACTGAATAACTTTTTATTCATTATGAAAGCAAGCTCTATAGTAAACCATCACAACATCCCATACCTGGTGTGTAAGTAAAACGTTGAGACTGGCTTTTTTTCCTCTTGCCATTGCAAAGATAAAAGTGCACCTGCACTGCAGCTGTAACTGCTGGGTTATGATATGGAGGAACTTCAAGGACAATGTGAGCCTAAGGAGCATGGAAAGCAAGATTGTGTTACACTCAGAACTAAAAATGAAATGCACCTGCTAAACTCAGCACAATTCATGAGTCTTAACTACCCAGTCTCTCCCATCATAGATCATTATGCACATCAACTGGTCATGTAAGTCATCTGGAGATTTACTCCATGAAACTCTAGTCTCAACAGAGATAAACTCTTTAAAGTAAACCACTAATGGAGAAATTACCTTTTAGTCATCCAACTGGGTTTCTAGTTGTAGCAGAAATAAAAACAGTCTTATATACTATGTAGTGAGATACTCTGCACTACTGAATATTACATGTTACTACTGATCTTAAGTGGAAGTCTGTTCTGGTTTTCAATCAGGTTTAATATTTCTTTATAGTTTATGGTTTAGATTTCTTTTTTTTAATAGTTTAGATTTTTTATCTTAAATTTCATATTCAAAATGTTCTAAACTGGCAATATACGAAATCTGTTCCCACATAAAAAATAATTTTACACAAGCAGAGTTAAAACTGTTAGCCCCAAACCAATTGCAACCCTTAATCAAATTTCTCCAGGTCTCTGCAGAGCACTGTGCAGTGTTATTCTCTACCCCACAGAAGATTCTGTCACCATTCCAACCAGGATGAAGGGACCACAGCATTCAGTGGTGAATCCTGAAGGTTTAATGCTGAAAAGACCTAAGTATCATGCTAAATACACAAACCCATGAGGGCTTGTTCTCCCCATTATTTTTTGCCCATTATATATGTATGTTCTTTACTGAATTTATTTGATTTCTTCACTGAATTCAGAGAAATAAATTAATGATAACATCAGTAAGAACCTTCTAATAAAAGGGAAAGACACCAATTGTTTATCTATCCTAAATTTAATTTTAGTGTCAGGAAAGTACCTATCTCATGTCCAAACTTCTAAAAATTTGAATTTACTTTTCTTTCACTCAATAGATAAAAGACTCATCTATAATGTAAAGTAGCGTTATCCCATTTTCTTATCATGCTTAAGTATTTCAAAAGAAATAAAGTACATTTCTTACCCCTTGACATTTTTCCCTGATTATTTTCCCTTCTACCTCCCACTGAGGTCGTCCATCTATTGAAAGAAACAATTTACAGTTAAAAGTAATTCAAGTCAGAAAGTATATAAACAAAATCTAATGCATTTAGTATCACAAGCTTATTGGCAAAGGGAATCTTTTTCTCACTGACTTCCATTATGAAAATAAAATATGTACCCATGAGAAAAAATGGGGAGAAAGATCTGGGGCTACCTGAGTTAGCAGGCCCCACAGTTTATTCTATCAAGTGATGTTTGAAAAATCCTCTGAGAGCACCTCCACCAAGGGGTAGCCAATTTCTGCTTGTATATCTTAGGTAATGGGAAACTCACTCCCTCACCAAGTAACCCATTTTATCTCTGGACAGTCATTGCTGCTGGAAAGCTCTTCATGATAGATGAAATCTGCCTTCTTATAATATCCCATCACTGGTTTAAGAACTACTCCTTGCAGCCCACCTATCCAAGAAATCTTGAGTGGTTCTCTGCAAGACAGTATTCCAAATGTTTAAAAACAGCTATGTTTGCATGTGTCTCCTCTTCTGTTGGCTAGCAACACCCCAGTTCTGCATCTAACTCCTACATAGTATTTTAGTCTTCCTGCCCACTCTTCTTTGAACATTCCTCCAGCGTGACCATCCCCCGCCAAATGTACCAAGCCCAGAACTGAATAACCCCAGTGGGAAATGACCAGCATGGTAGAGAATCATTAAGGCTCTTGCCACCTTATGTGAAGGTGCTGCGTCTGTTAGAAGTTTTCTGGGGCAACTGCACCATACTGACTTATACTTAGTGTGCAGTCAGCAAGTTTCCCTCAGTCCACTACATTTCCTACCATCAAGTTCAAACTCTTGTTTTTCCCCTGGAACCCTTATTAGGTTAATTTCTCCCTACTAGACTTAGATTGCTTGGCTTGCCAAGATCTTTTTCTTTATTTTTTTCCCAAACTTTATTTTTTTTTAAGATTTTATTTATTTGACAGAGAGAGACACGGCGAGAGAGGGAACACAGGCAGGGGGAGTGGGAGAGGGAGAAGCAGGCTTCCCACGGAGCAAGGAGCCTGATGCGGGGCTCGATCCCAGGACCCTGGGATCATGACCGCAGCCGAAGGCAGATGCTTAACTGACTGAGCCACCCAGGCACACTGCCAAGATCTTTTTAGACACTGATGGTCTCTGAATATATTTGCTAGGCTTTCCAGATTTGTGTCACCAAAAGATCTGGCCAGCATTTTCTGTCTCTACATCTCAAGTGAATTGTTCCCCTGGGGAGAACCGCAACTGCTACTAAAGCTCTCACTCCAGTCTGACGTGCAGTCTAAAGCATTCTTTTTTAAGTCATGGGCGTTTGCCCATTGACTAATCCATACAAGTATCTTCAGAGTTAGCATGACTTCTTCATCTGGTCTGTGAGGATATCAGAAAAGGCTCAATCAAACACCTTCTAAATTGGCTACCCTTGTGCACAAGAGACACTACAGACAAATGCTATGCCTACACAGAAATACAGCTCAGTTCAACAATCAACTGCTGGGTCCTGACGTGCCAGGCACTTTGGGTTACTGAGATAATGACCATAGGATACTCTTACCTTGAGTCTGTGGATGAAAGACAAATACAAACAGTTCATTATAATAAAATGTGGTGGTCACAGTATCTAATAAAGGTGCACTCTGGATGTGCCAAGAGAACGGAAGTCAGGGTCCTTACCCTAGCCTTGGTGTAAGGGTATGAGACAAGGAAGGTCTTTTCCTGCATTCTTGAACTGAGGCTTAAAAATAAGGTAGAACTCAAGTGATTGGGGGGGGAGGGGGAAGGTCTAGGCAGAAGAGAGGGCACGAGCAGAGCCTAGATGGCAAGAAACTACACAATACAGGGAACGATAAGCAGCTGTGCTAGTGGGGTATAAAGTATGAGGCAGGGAGCAGTCAGAAATGAGGCTGGAAAGAAAGGCAAGAGGTTGTGACCTAAATGCCATGTGAAGGGGCCTAAAATATGAAGGGATTACTACTGATGGTGCTTTCAGAATGGGAGTTACATATTCACAGCTGCAATTTCATCTGAAACCAGTAACTGCTACAATTTAACATGATTCAATTGAAAACAAAAGCACTCAAAAATAAAGTTCTGAGTTTAATGAATTCTATAATGAAACTGCCTTACATACATACATATTTATTATATTCAGGCACAAATGAATTTTTATAATGGAAAGGGGTAGCTCTGAGATACTATTTCTTCCTTATACTAATGTTTATTGCCTGCTTCCCCACTAGAAGGGAGACCGTCAAAGCAAGCAACCTGAAGATTTTATTCACTATTATATTCCCAATGCCTAGACTAGTGTCTGTCATGTAACAGTTGTTTCATAAATAATTGATGAATTAATAAACTGTGAAACAGAACTGATACTTCTTGAAGACAGGCAGGTATGGGTCAGGATCAAAAGAGCTGGAAGGAAGTGAATTTTAAAGGGAAACGACACATGGAAAAATATGGTTTCCAGCCTAAGAACAGGAAGACATAACATTATTAATCAAGTTGGGGGACTCACTGAGATGAACTGGTTTGTTAAGTCTGACATGTTTTTATATTTTAAGTATCAGCGGGCCATTTATTCAATATTCGGTGGGTACTTTAAAGCACATGTTACAAGTTTAAAAGAAATAATGTGGCTATAGAGATATGATGGTTGATGAAATTTTCTAGAATGAAGGAATATAATAAAAAGAAAGATGAACCACAGAACCTTGGGAAACATCTATATTTAAGGGCCAGAAAAACTGATAAAAAAAGATGAGTGGGGATAGTTAAAAATGTGCCAAGAACCAGGTAAGTACAATCACACAAAGGCCAAGAAAGAAAAGACTATCAAGGAGGAGAGTGGGTAGCTGACTGTCAAAGTTTTAGGTTATGTTTCAATACAGAAGATAGAAGAGTAAGTAGCAGGTAAGGAAATGAGGTAGATGACATTACTTTTTTGAGAGGTGGATGATAAATGAAAGAAAATGATAGCCTGTGAGGATGACAGAGTCAAGGGAAAGAGAATGATTTAATATGAAAAAATTTAAACTTATTTAAACTCCAAGAAGAAGTATTCAGTGGAAAAAGAGGTACTGAAATCATAAGAGGCAGTGAAGATAATGTATAGCCTTAAATACTTAAGTTTTAAAAAGATGAAAGCATGAAAAACGAATGAGATTACCATTTAAATTAAGAAAAAGAAACATATTAAGCACCCAAAAAATGAAAAGAAAAAAAAATACAGAAGCCAGGGAATACAGAAACTGAAAGGATCAGTAAAATCAAAGTACTCTAGAAACACTAACTAAAAAATCAGAGTTGGCACAAATAATAGCAGGAATACATTTTTTAAAAGGGATATAACTCCAGATGCAGAAATACAGTATCATAACCAAATTAATGTCAACAAATTTGAAAACTTGAGTGAAATAATTAAAATCCTTGTGTGAAATAATAGGGAAATATATATTGGTCTCTGCCTCTGGTTCCTGGAATAAAGCTCCTAAAATTCTTTAATATATTCTTTTTAAAGATTTATTTATTTGTCAGAGAGAGCACGCATGCTCACAAGCAGAGGGAGCGGCAGGCAGAGGGAGAAGCAGGCCCCACCCGCTGAGCAGGGAGCTCGACGTGGGACTAGATCCCAGGACTCTGGGATCATGACCTGAGCCAAAGGCAGATGCTTAACTGACTAAGCAAGCCACGCATCCCAAAGCTCCTAAAATTCTTACAATTTCCTAAGTGGTAAGAACTCCAGAGTACCTTTTGTTCTTCTATTTGGTCTTTAACCCCAGTTCCTGACACAGAGGTCTTAAATCCCTTGGAATTTCCTGCGTGATAGGACTATCTCTTGTTCTAAGGAGGTGACTCTTGGTAGGCTCCTGGATGGAGTCTGGTCACCAAAAAGACCAAGCCATGATTAGAAGCTTGGAACTTTCAGTCCCACCTCCATTCTCGAGAGAGGGGAGAGGGGCTGGAAATGGAATAATCAATCAAGCCTTTGTGGTGAAGCCTCCATAAAAATTCTGAATTACTGCAGAGTTTGGGAGAACTTCTGGGTTGTAAAACACATGGAGGTGGCTGGGATAGTGGCATGTCCATAGAGGATACAGAAACTCTCCACCCCTTCCCACATACCTTACTCCATGTATTTCTTCCACCTGGATGTTCATCTGTATCCTTTATGATATCCTCTACTATATATTAAACTGGTAAATATAAGTAAGTGTTGCTCTGAGTTCTGCTCTACCAAATGATCAAATCCAAGACGGGGGTCATGGGAACCTCTGATCTGTAGCCAAGTCAGACAGAAGTTGTAGGCACCTGGGCACCTACTGTTTTCGACTGGCATTTGAAGTGGGGGGGGGCAGTCTTATGGGACTGAGCCCCTAACCTGTGGTTTGTGCTAACTCCAGTTACTGTCAGAATTGAATTTAATTAAGAACATCCAGTTCATGTCAAAGAATTGGTTGATATATGGGAAACCCACACATCTGGAGTCAGAAGTATTGTGAATGTGGTAACAATGTGAGAGTAAAGGAGAAACAGACTGAGGGTTTTGTTTTTGTTTTTTTTAACCTGGAAAAATATAAATCACAAAAAATAACTCAAGAAGAAATAAACTTGGGGCGCCTGGGTGGCTCAGTCGTTAAGCGTCTGCCTTCGGCTCAGGTTATAGTCACAGGATCCTGGGATCGAGCCCCGCATCGGGCTACCTGCTCCATGGGAAGCCTGCTTCTCCCTCTCCCACTCCCCCTGCTTGTGTTCCCTCTCTTGCAGTCTTTCTCTGTCAAATAAATAAATAAAATCTTAAAAAAAAACAAACCTTAAATGGTCCCTATACCCATGAATAGAATTATAGCAGAATTTAATAGTCCCACAAAGCCCCCAGCCCAAAGGTTTCAGAAATGAGCTCAACTACATGTTCAGAGGAAGGGGAAATTATATGACACACACCTGGGGAGTGGGAAAAAGTGAGGCACTTCCCCAACTCACTTTGATATCCAGAATACATAAACAATCTTATAAGGCAGTAAGAAAATGAAAACTGACTCAATGGAAAAAATGGGCAAAAAACACCAACAGATATTACACAAAAAAGGATACATGAATGACCTATAACACCCTCAATAAATGTCAGGCAAATTCAAATCCAATGTTCAAGATACCATTTTACACCTACCAGATTAACAAAATTTAAGAATTATGACATTCTTATGTATGCCCATCAGGTGATAAGAACTAAAATGTTCACAGCAGCACTGTTAGCTACTGTTTGGTAATGCCAAAAACCGGACACAGCCCAAATGTCCAGTGAGAAAACAGATAATAATAAACTGGCATGTTCATACAGTAAAACTATGTAGAAGTAAAAGTGAAAGATCTTCTATTACATGGATCAATCCTAAAACATTAATGGTGACCTCTATAAAAAGCAATCTTCAGAAGAATATATGCAATGTTATAAGTAGTTCAAAACCAGAGAAAACACATAAAACTATAAAGAAAAGCATGGATCGATTTAGGAGTAGGATTTAGGGAAGGGGCTTCAGGAGGTCTTCAGAGATAAATGTCTTACTTCTAAGCTGGGTAGCAGGTATGAATTTCTGTTATATTCTTCTTATAAAAAGGTATTTCACAATTTTAAAAATGCTTAAAAAAATGAGAAGGAATAAGTGATGGAAAATGTTCTGTTTTTCCGTGCAACCTCCACCACCCCCAGGATCCTGGGACACTGTATGAGATGGGGGAGGTATTGATTTTTTACTTTTTGTAGAGGTGGTCCCTGTCCTCCAGGAGCTTAATGGAAAAATGTTTTAAATATGCTCAAGAAGGGCTAAATCAAACATCCTGATAGTCCTAGGATTCTTCTACATTTCTGAAAAATGAAGATATAATTTACATATTTATACATAAAACTCACCCATTTAAAGTATAAAATTGAGAGGTTTTTAGTATGTTCACAGAGCTGTACAACCACCATCACTAATTCCAGAAACCCCATGCCCATTAAGAGTCACTCCCCTCCCTCCAATAGGGACAACCACTAATCTACTTTCTGTGTTTATGGATTGCTGATTTGGGACATTGTGCACTGACTCCTTTCACTTAGCACATTTTTAAGGTTCATTCATGTTGTGTTATGAATCAGTACTTTATTCTTTTTTATGGGTGATTAATATCCCATTGTATGGATAGACCCCAGTTTGCTTATCCATGTAACAGCTGATGATCATTTGGGTTGTTCCCATTTTTTGGCTATGATGAATAATGTGGTGATAAATATTTGTATCTAAGTTTCTGTGCAACATATTGTCAATTCTCTTGAGTATACATATACACAGGAGTAGAAATACTGGGGGTTCTTCTAGTTTTGAGACATCCTTAATGAGAATTCAACATTTATATGAAAATTTAAGAAATGTATGGCTTACAAAAAAAAAAAATCTATGTAAATGATGTCTGTAGCTTTAGGAAAACTATTTTGTAATTAATATTAGTGAAACATCTGAATAATTTATTTTACCCTGTCTACCCTTTATTTTGAGGTCAATAAACTCAAATCTTATTTACCTTGTCCTTTTTCAAGAAAAATGATTTTGGATTCTGGAAGAAAATTAGATCCAGTCACAATCATTTCATGACCTCCATTTACAGAACAACTGTTGATACTGTACTTCTCAATATGAGGAAGTTCTTGAGCAGACCGCTGAGCTGTTTTTTTTTTTATAAGAGTTGAGAAAAAACAAAGTATTAGTTTAAAATATTCCACACATAAATGATAAATTCAAGCTATACAATAAAAATAAAGAGAAGCAAACTCTGGGCTTTTAAAGTTTGAGACAATGGTAACAATATTCACTATTATTGAGAAAACAAAATAGATTTATTAGATTTGTGTGGTTTCTAAATAATTTTCTAACAACTGTAAAGAAACCAATAGAGAAAAATTAATCAATGCCTGCAACTTCATATTGACTCCAAAACATTAATTTCATCCACTTTTCTCCTTTTAGCTTGTGTCTTCAATACGTTTCTTCCTTACAATTGTTAGAATTGATAAATCTAATGTAACTATAAAAAGCAAATTAATCCAAACATAGGTAATTATATTGCATACAGTTAAAAGAAGACAGGTTTCTAAAGGACAAACATGAATTAGCTCTTTCCTCAAGAAAGTATCTAGGGGCGCCTGGCTCAGTCGTTAAACGTCTGCCTCCGGCTCAGGTCATGATCCCAGGGTCCTGGGATGGAGCCCCGCATCGGGCTCCCTGCTCCACGGGAAGCCTGCTTCTCCCTCTCCCCCTGCTTGTGTTCCCTCTCTCGCTGTCTCTTTCTGTTAAATAAATAAATAAATAAATAAATAAACCTTAAAAAAAAAAAATAAGTATCTAGATCATCACCGAGACAACAGGATTCCATTCTGGGCAATTTTCTAAATAACCGAAGCATACATGAAGTACATACTGAATTTTAAAAAAGGGAAGTAAATGTTTCTACAGTGCACTGCACTCTTCCTTCCCAAGGTATGTGAACATAATTTTTCTTAGTGCCTTAAGGTCAGTCTTTAAATTATCAACTTTTATAAAGTGACCTTGGTCACCTTTCTCTGATATTGCCTGATTTCAAGTTGTTATATTTTGTGAGATCCTATCTCTGAGTTTTATTTTCTTTCTTTGTTTTTTAACTTGCCTAAGCTTTAAGCTACAGATTATACTTCTTTTGACTGCTAAGATTCTCTAAGGGTTTCTTCTTGCCAAATGCCTAATTAGGTTTCTCTCTGGATTAAAACAAATAAAAAAAGTATGGATTATATGCTCTTCTTCACAGCTGGAAAACTGGTCTACTTTTAGTCCTAGTTCGTGGGTAGAAAATTGGTGGCTTTGAGGGTCAGCTGTGTTTTGTTTGGCTAGAACAACATTTTATTATCTTTTTTTTAAAGTTTTTTTTTTTTTAAAGATTTTATTTATTTGAGAGAGAGAATGAGAGAGAGAGCACATGAGAGGGGGGAGGGTCAGAGGGAGAAGCAGACTCCCTGCTGAGCAGGGAGACGGATGCGGGACTCAATCCCGGGACTCCAGGATCGTGACCTGAGCCGAAGGCAGTTGCTTAACCAACTAAGCCACCCAGGCGCCCCTAGAACAACATTTTAAAGAAATTTAAACTTGAATGCCTTTAGGAAGCACACATTCCCAGTTCACTATGGCTCTTGACTCTCCCAAGTATTTAATATCAAGCCACAAAAATGTATGTGAATTGGAATCACTGCCCCATTCAAAGAGAAGGTTAAAACAGACCCTTTTTCATAGGAGATGGGTCTGGGATTTAGGATCAACTATCACTTGGAAAGTACTGAGCACTAACCTAGATCTCAGAAAATACTTATGTTCCAAATGGCTCAGAGAGAAGGGGAATGAAAATAAGCAATGGATGGCCTAAGAGGTAGACTATTTCAAGTTTTAGATATTTATGGTGGAAACTAGCCACCATGGGTACATTCAAAGTAACAGCAAAAATGTGTTTAACATATGGCAGTCATAATAAGCAGGTAAGCTCAACTAAAAGATATTATGTATAAATGTAAAGAAAAAAAATCCAAAAAAAGTTAATAGTGACTACCTCAGGGTAGTGGTATTACAAAAGATTTTCATACTCTTTGCACCATTCTGCATTTCTATATTCTCAACAATAATCACATATTAATTTAATAAACTAAAAGAAAAAATAGAAAATGATTTTAAAATAATAACTTCATCTCAAAAACTCAAATTACTCTATGAACTTAAATTACTTAAATTAACTTTGCTAGGGGCGCCTGGGTGGCTCAGGTGGTTGAGCACCTGCCTTAGGCTCAGGTCATGGTCCTGGGATCAAGCCCTGCGTCAGGCTCTCTGCTCCGCAGGAAGCCTGCTACTCCCACTCCTCTCTGCTTGTGCTCTCTCTCGCTATCTCTGTCACTATCTCTCTCTCTCTCAAATAAATAAGTAAATTCTTTTAAAAAAATTAACTTCGCTAAAAAGTAGAGACATATATGCTTATATTGGCACAGAACAGTCAGGCATGATAATAAAAACAATGGCAATGATAGCTGCTTCTAAGAAGGGGAAATAGTTGACCTGGAAATTTGTTTTTCACTCTATATTCTTTTTGAATTTTGTAGCATGTACCTGTATTGTCTGTTAAAATTTAATACAAAACTACTTCTACAGTGAATTCTATTACCATGGATTTGCTCAGTGATTCCCAAAGTCAACTGGGAAATAATAAATAGTCCAATTCAACAAACAGCAAAAAGGAGCAGAGCAAGTTAATACAGTAGGTTTGATCCCAAATTAGGAATGCGTGTGTTTCACAGAAATAAAATGGTACAACTGAAAGAGCACTAAGCCTGTGTTCTAGATACAGCTCTCACCAACACTGAATGTGTTGGTACTGAATGAGTACTTCATATACTTGTGCCTCAGTTTCCTCCTACACAAAATTAAGACATAGAATTAGAACACTTCTAAGTCTATGTCCTAAACATCTAAACAGCAGTCTCAAAATTTCAGTCCTACCAGCTAACTGCCAGAGGTTCACAGTTCTCCAGGGCTTGAATAGGTACCAGGTTCTAGGGCCTGTTCTCATTTCTTGCCTTTGTAAATCGGCGAGGGGGGGAGCATTCACTTTCTCAATTTGATGTAAACAGATTAATGGTAAAACAAACCAAAAAATAAACTCCTAAAAGTCTTTAGCTGAGGCATCAGCTTGCAGAGATAAGCATCTTCCAACAAGAAGGCTCACATTTTAACTACACAAAGGTGACCAAGGGATACTTAGTATCAGAACCATAGCTTCAATTGGTTCTCTGACGTCATCAAGCCCACATTCCTTATTTATAGGTAAGAAAACTGTTGTCAAGATAATTTGTTTATAGTCCCACAGCTATGTATGGTCAAATTATCATGAGAACCCGTTTTCTAACTCCAAGATCAGTACTCCTCCCACCTAAACACATAGCTTATTTCCATACAAGAAAATCACATTAGCTATCCAATCTCTGTGCCTCAGTTTATACTTCTGATCCAAATATTACATTATAAGTAAACTAGAAAATGGCTTATCATAAACAAAATCTGAAAACAACACCACAAGCTCACTTACAGCACTCAACAGGTATGGAAGCTGTCTGCAGAGAAAGGACTTTTCCATTGGGCTGTGGGATGTGCACACGGAACACGAGTCGTACTCTAGTATTCTTTCTGCCAATATCAGTTTCTCCTTTTCGAAGTTCTATATCTGAATTGCGGAGTTTCAAAATACCTGCACAGTCAATACTAGGGAGAAAAATAAACAAAATTTATTTGCTTACTGATACTTAGTGGTCCTCAACAACTTAGCTCAACTTGGCAGGAAAGAACTATCACTACCTAAAATCAGGTCAAAAAAGAAAGATATATGGAGTGCTTGAGTGGCTCAGTTGGTTAAGCATTGGACTCTTGATCTCAGCTCAGGTCTTGAATTCAGAGTTGTGAGTTCAAGCCCCATGTTGGGTGTGGAGCCCACTTAAAAAAAAAAAAAAAAGATGTATGACTGCTATTTTCTCCTATTTCAATTTTAAGATTAAAAATGTTTTCAATGACAAACGTATAATGGTAGGCGTGGTAGACTGTCTAAAAAGATGGCTGTTAATTCCTCCCCATTTTTGTATCTGCATACCACTTCTCCCATCAAGAGGTGGAGTACCTAGGTACCTCTCCTTGAAAGCTGGCCTTATGATTTGCTTTGACAAACAGAATGTAATCAATTGATACAGTAAAAGTTATGAGCCCAGCACTTAAGCCTCATAACTTCCACTTTTCCTCTCTTAGAGCCCTGAGCCACCATGAAGTCCAATCGGCAAGGTGGAGAGAAAGGCCAAGACAATCCTCAACTACTCCAGCCATCCCAGCCATCTTGGATGTTCAAAACCCAGCTGAGCTCCCAGCTGAATTCAGGTGCATGAGTGATCCCAGCTGACACCACATGAATGGACCAGCTGAGTCCAGCCAACACTAAGAATCATGAAAATAATGAAGTTATTACTTTGAGCCACTAAATTTTAGAGTGGTTTCTTTTACAGAACTAGGTTAAGTGAAATACAAAGTAAAAAGACTGTTTAATTCTATATAACCAGGCCAAAAAAGATTAACTTGTAGGACTACAAATCAGTCATTAATAGCATTTTTAGACTTTTCTAGTAGAATGTTAATTAGTAAAAACAATCCATCAGACTAAGATTCTTTCATTTCTAAAGTATGCACATATAAAATTAAAGTTTTCGCATTTAAGTTCTAACATTTCATTATCTTCAAAATTTATTACTTGTATGGCTGCTTGACACACAATCAGTAGGAAACAACAGTACCTAAAACATATATTTGTATTCACATATGGAAAGAAAGCAAACGGATTTAATAATCAACATTCTAGTTAAAGTTTCCTCTCTCTTGTGGTATTCCTTGTCATCTGTCCTTTTGCTTTATCTACCCCAACAGCCCCAACTCCAGTGTTCACTGCCCAGAGGCTGCAGCAGTTGCTTTGAGGACAATATGTGTTAAAGAACTAGGTTATCAAGATAAGAACCAGTAAAGCACAAAAAAGAATCCCAAAAGGATGAATACTTTCATGTTCAGAAAGATACAGAAGAAATTCCCAAAAAAGGAAATACTTTTGAAAATAAATAGTTGCCATTTATGGATAACAAATTATATTTAACTAATATTGAACACCTGCACTTTAGCTCAACCAGTATTGATTATCCATCTTAACATGTCAATAGGAGTCTTTAAGGGGAAAGAAATACCAGAGATTATCCATTTTATTGAGTTTTGAGGGAAGGTATTTTATATAAATATATGTATGTATTATTTTATTTTATATTTTTAAACTCTACCCCCGTCGCGGGGCTCAAACTCACAACCCTGAAATCAAGACTCACATGCTCTACTGACCTGAGACACTTAGGTGACCCGAAGGAAGGTATTTTAGCAGAGAGCTAAGTTTCTAAGAGAAGATTTGGAATGAGTATCAGAAATGACAATCTTAAAATTTTGGCTACATGGGGTGCCTGGGTGGCTCAGTTGGTTAAGCATCTGCCTTCAAGTCAGGTCACAATCCCAGAGTCCTGGGATGGAGCCCCATGTTGGGCTCTCTGCTCAGTGCAGAGCCTGCTTCTCCCTCTACTGCTCCCCCTGCTTGTGTTTGCTCTCGGTCTTTCAAATAAATAAAATCTCAAAAAAAAAAAAAAAAGTGCAAAATACCTCTGGCTACAAAATGCAAGAAAAGACCAGATCAACAAAAAAACCACACATAGAGGAATAAAAATAACTATTAATTCGATTTACAAGTATGAATATATTTTATTTTTTTAAAGATTTTATTTACATATTTGAGAGACAGTACAAGCAGGGAGAGCGGCAGGGAGAGGGATAAACAGTCTTCTGCTGAGCAGAGAGCCCGATGGGGGGGTGGGGGAGGCGATCCCAGGACCTTGGGACCACGACCCCTTCGGAAGGCAGATGCGTAACCAACTGAGCCACCCTGGCGCCCCTTCTAGTTGCTTCTTATTCAACCCTTTTTGGGAGACACACAATGTTGCCACAAGCCTTCTTACAGAATTCCTGTCCCCAATCTAACAGGCCAGGGTAGATAGAATGGCCAGAGAAACTTCAGGTGTGTATCTGGCAGGGTGGGATGAAGGCACTAGCTGCATGTAACTAGTAACAATGATATTTCTGCAGCTTTGTCCTTTCTGATCTGATCCAGGCAGGCAGTATATGCCATATCCTCTTGAGGAAGGGATGAGTCATGACTACAGCCTGTTCCGTATACTAGTAGATGGGAAAAGGATAAGGTAGCTACATTTAGCTGATTTTCTCACATTATTTGATATGTGAAGCTTTCCCAATTTCTTGAAAATTTTAGAAACTTGTGTGCTCTTTTTTATTGATTTATACATTATTTTTAGAAAGGATGAGGCATTTTACAACATAAATACAAATTAGGTCAAGGAAAAATAGAAAAAAATTTTAAATAGAAGGAACAGGAAATAATATATTCCAAATCTAGGGTTATACAAATTATTATAATTACTATAACTGAACCTGACTGTGAATTTCCAGAAGCCAAGGCAAAAAATAAATGTGATGAAAGTTTTTATATGTCTCTCCTTGTCTGGTACACCAAAATCTACCATGCCATCAGGAAATAATCAGCTTTTTCCCTTTAACTTGAAAAGATTTTGTGTGTACGTGTATGTGTAATAATGACCAACATAAGAGCTAATATATTTAATGGTGTTTTTTCAGATTATGAAGTTATTCATATGGATATTTCTTTTTATTTTTTTAAGATTTTATTTATTTATTTGACAGGGAGAGACACAGCGAGAGAGGGAACACAAGCAGGGGGAGTGGGAGAGGGAGAAGCAGGCTTCCTGCGGAGCAGGGAGCCCAATGTGGGGCTCAATCCCAGGACCCTGGGATCATGACCTGAGCCGAAAGCACACGCTTAATGACTGAGCCGCCCAGGATATTTCTTATCCTATCCTTCAGACAAAGTTAAGAAGTGTAAGAAACTTATGGTGACTTTCTATTGAACGTGATTCAAGTCTAGTGCTTTGAATATCCCGAAGAATGAATGGAAACATGGCCTGCAAACTATCTTCTAAAGATCAATTTTATGAGTTCTTAGAAAAAGATGGTTCAACTGAGTTTTAAATTCACCTCTGCAGCTATTGTACTGTATATTCATATGCTTTTGATGCCAAATGAATCAAATATGCTTTTCATGCCTAGAGTAAAAGGGAAGAAGCCTACAAGCATGCATTCTCATTCAGTGGTTGGCCACCTCACCTTATTTGAAAATGGGTCAAAAGGATGCCTGGAGGCAGAGAACTGGGTTGGGTTATTGAGTACCGTCCATGTAAACAAAACAGGTAAAAATTAGGTTTTATTTCAATTTTTATTAACTTGTCTTTTCTAGTAATAGGCAGGTAACAAGAAAAAAAACCCTAAATAACAAGTTCTTTCACAGAGAGGGGCAAAGGGGGAGGGAGAGGGACAAGCAGACTCCTTACTGAGCCCAATGAGCCAAAAATCAAGAGTCAGATGCTTCACCAAATGAGCCACCCAGGTGCCCCAAGTTATTTCTTAAGACAATTCTTTTTTTTAAGATTTTCTTTATTTATTCATGGGAGAAGAGAGAGGGAGGGAGGGAGGTAGAGGCAGAGGGAGAAGTAGGCTCCCACAGAGCCGGGAGCCCAAGGTGGGACTCGATCCCAGGACCCTGGGATCATGACCTGAGCTGAAGGCAGACGCTTAGACAGAGCTACCCAGGTACTTGGCAGTTCTTATTTTATAATAATAGAATTGTATCACAAATTGGTTTTCCTTAAGGGGTATATTCAGCTTACCCAAAAAGTTATTTAAGTATAAATTTAAAGGAAGAGAGCTAGAGACCAAAATCTTATTTTATAATCTGTTCTTGCAATAGCCTGGGACAGATGTTACTGCCATTTTAAGAAAGGTCTATACTGTAGTTTGAAACAATCTATGTAACAAACCTCACTATAAGTTTCAAATACCTAGTTGTGACAAATTAAAAGTTGCCTACTAAATTTCCTTTTCCCCCCTTTTTTCTTAGTAATAGGTCCCTATATCGTTACAGGTAGCAAAACAAAACAAAAAAATCCCAGATGTTCCTGATATACAAGGATGAACAATGAGATTTGTTGGGTAGGTTTCTGTAACAAACTTTTTTTTTTTAAAGGATTTATTTATTTATTTATTTGAGAGAGAGCGAGCAAGCACATGAATGCACAAGCAGGTGGAGCAGTAGAAGGCGAGAGAGAAGCACGACCCCCACCAAGAAGGGAGCCTGACACAGGGAGCCCAACGCAGGGCTCGATCCCAGAACCCTGGGCTCATGATCTGAGCAGAAGGCAGACACTTAACCATCTGAGCCACCCAGGTGCCCCTGTAACAAGCTCTTTAAAGAGGCTAATTCAGGGGGCGCCTGGCTGGCTCAGATGGTAGAGCATGTAACTCTTATCTCAGGGTTGTGACTTCAAGCCCCACGTAGGGCAAAGAGCTTACTTAAAAATATATATAAATAACATAACACAACACAACATAACATAAAAAAGAGGCTAACTCAGATGGAAGTTTTCATTTACCCTTCCTCCTTATTCCTTCTGGGACTACAGTTGTGATGGCTGGAGCTCCAGCAGCCATTTTGTATCTTGGGGACAGAAGTCACATGTTTAAAATAGCAGAGAAGAAAAAACAAAGAGTTTGGACCACCAATGACTTATGGAGCCATTGTGCCTAGTCCTAAAATGCCTACCTGTGTATTTCTCTTATGGAATAACAAACTAAATGTCTAATGTTTAAGCCACTGCATTTTCTAACATACAATCTAACATATAATAAACTGCAATATAATCCTAACTTGAACAAAACTCTAAAGCATTCTCATTCAGAAGCTAGCTACCTCATTTTGTTTGGAAATAAGTCAAACAGGATACCCTGGAGATAGAGTCAAAGTTTTCCTTAAGGAAATTTAACAATTACAACAACTGTACTGCAATTATTATTGTCTATCCTATTAGACTGTGAGCAACTTGAAAAAAGTCCATATATTTTTTTCTCTTTCACTTAACATAATGCTTGGCTGGTACTACGGTTCATAAACTTTTCGCGAATTCAATTTCTTTCCTGGAAATTCGCTACCAACCCTAGCAAATATACTACGATTATTTATATAATGTTATTCAGTTAATTTAGAACAATGAATGCTTCATTTCTGTACTATAAAAAGAAATACGTTTTTTCTGAAAGTTGTTTTAGGAAAAAAAAAAAACTGTCCATTTTGAGGCATGTTTCAAGATACCTGGCTGACATATTGTTTTCAGGAAGAAGGGGAATTTCCAGAACCTTTGTGCTGGCAATTATTATCTCTTGACTTGCAGTAGCAACAGTCTTCCCAGTGATTCGATGCACCTGGTAAAATGCATGAGGTCGTAAATATCGATCATCTGCTGTTCCAATAAACATCTGTAGATTTATCGGCTTTTCACTATAGCCCAGGAGCTAATTAGGAAGAACAAATGGAAAAATACAGTTCATTATCCATGTATTTACAATAAGCTTACAATAGTAAGTCTGTTATATTAGTAACATATTACTGATACACAAAATGTTATTTCAAAAAGATAACATAAGAAAAAGTAATAAGTGAACTAATCTTCCAAATTTCAAAAGTTTATGAGTTATAAAAGGTTGGAATATGTTAGAAAGGGATGAGGGGTTTTTTTCTGTATAAATATCTAGAACAATAAATATTTTGCAAAAGCCTTCTTATAGAATGCTGTGAAGAACCAAAAGTAATGCTGATTCTGTACACCAGGCAACATTAATCATCCAGACCAGACTTAAAAGACTTTGGTGTACAGGAAGCTCCTCTAATAGGATGTTAAAATCAGAGACAGTTTGTTTTAGTAGAAAGAATCTCAAAAAGCCTATTATATATGTTACCAACTTAAAGTTTCAACTGAGTTAGCAGGTTGGGCTTTCTCTGGTAGCCTTCACTATTGTTGAGGTTAAAATGACTATCCAGGGGGAGGACCAGGAAGGGCTGGAGGTAAAAACAGCGACCATAAAAAAGGAAGAAAATAAAAGAAACAGAGCCTAGGGGCACTTGGGTGTCTCAGTTGGTTAAGCGACTGCCTTCGGCTCAGGTCATGATCCCGCAGTCCCAGGATGGAGTCCCACATCTGGCTCCCTGCTCAGCAGGGCATCTGCTTCTCCCTCCGACCCTCCCCCTTCTCGTGCTCTCTCATTTTCTCTCTCTCAAATAAATAAAATCTTGAAAGAAAAAGAAAAGAAACAGAGCCTAAAGAAGTATACATTTGGGACTTAGGGAGGCTCCCCTATCCAATCTGATGGCTGAGTAGCACCAATCTGACCCATCATCATGCAGATAACAATTAAAACTTGAACAAACATAAAGAATGACTTGAAAGCATGGAGGGTAACCAAAGTAAGCATATTCTGGAAGTAAACTGACACATGTAAGAATAGAGTAACAAAAAGTGTGTTTCCTGTTTTTAAGACTTTTAACCAGAGAGAAGGCCACAGTCCATGCCTTACAAAGTGGTGGAAACTCCTACAGAAAATCTGCAGTCGGGGTGCCTGGGTGGCTCAGTCGGTTAAGCATCTGTCTTCGGCTCAGGTCAAGATCTCAGGGTCCTGGGAGAGAGCCGCACGTTGAGCTCCTTGCTCAGCAGGGAACCTGCCTCTCCCTCTGCTCGTCTCTCCCACTCCCTGCTCATGTTCTCCTTTTCTCTCAAATAAAATTAATAAAATCTTTAAAAAAGAAAATCTAGTCTGAGGGCCTGAAGAACTAAGGACAGAGTACAGAACAACCACAGCTTCTGGAGAGTAAGAGGGAAATCCCAGAAAGAAGACAGCCAGAGAAGGGGAGCTCCAAATTATACATACAAACTTTGCCCAATCCTTTGATTGACCTGGGAACCACCTATAAACAGGTCAGATCCCGAGGAGTGTAAAGCTAACATAAATGAAATGAGATTATGAGCTGCCACCAACCAGAAAGAGACAGGTTTTCCAGGTTGACTCCAACCAAGTTAAGTGACTGCTTAAACAAAAAAACAAAAATTCAGCATTCTTTGGGGGTTCATTTGAGTGTGTATCTGTTTTGATGTTTCTGAGTTGGGGGTTCTTTATATAATCTGAATTATCCCTTATAGATGTTGCAAATAATTCTCATTCTGTAGGTTTTTTCACTCTCTTAGTACTGTCCTTTGATTCACAGAAGTTTTTGATTTTGATGGAGTCCAATCTATCTGTTTTGTCTTTTGTTGCCTGTATTTTTGGTGCCATACTTGAGAAACCAATTCCAAATCCAATGTCAAAGACTTCCCCAGTGCTTTCTTCTAAGAGTTTTATAGCTTTAGGTCTCACACTTAGGTCCTTGATCTATTTTGAGTTTATTTTTGTATATGATGTAATGTAAGGATCCAACTACATTATTTTGCATGTAGATATCCAGTTTTCCCAGTACCATTTGTTGAAAAGATTGTCCCTTCCCCCACTGAATAGTCTTGGTATCCTACAGAAAATGAATTGACCATATATGTAAGGGCTTATTTTTGGGCTTTCTATTCTATTTCATTGGTCTGCTTATATGCCAGTACCACAGTGTTTTAAATACTGTAGCTTTGTAGTAAGTTATAACTCAGGAAGAGTAAGTCCTCCAAGTCTTTTTCAGGACTGTTTTGCCTATTTGAGGCCTCTTGCAATTCCGTATGAATCTGAAAATATGCCTTTCCATTCAGCAAAAAAGGCCGTTGGAATTTTGGGAGGTATAACACTGCATCTATAGATTGCTTTGGGGAGTACTGATGACTTACTAATGTTAAGTCTTCCTATCTACAAACATGGATATCTATTTTTATTTTACATATACTTAAATTTTATTCATTTTTATTTTATGTTTCCATCTATATTTTTCTTTCAGCAAATTTTGACACCTCCTTGGTTCAATTTAATTCCTTTAGATGCTACTGTAAATGGAATCGCTTTTTATTTTTTTTAAAGATTTTATTTATTTTAGAGAGAGAGAATGAGAGAGAGAGAAAGCACATGGGGGGGAGGGTCAGAGGGAGAAGCAGACTCCCTGCCGAGCAGGGAGCCTGATGCGGGACTCGATCCAGGGACTCCAGGATCATGACCTGAGCCAAAGGCAGTCGCTTAACCAACTGAGCCACGCAGGCGCCCTGGAATCGCTTTTTAAATTTCCTCTTCAGGTTGCTCATCACTGGTACACAGAAACACAAATGTTGAGTGTATATTGATCTTCCACCTGGAAATGTTGTGTTTATTAGCTCTGTAGCTTTCGTATGGATGATTTGAGATTTTCTATGTACAGGAACATGTCATCTGTGAATAGAGAGTTTTACCTCTTCCTTTCCAATTCAAATGCCTTCTATTTCTTTTATTGTCTAATAGTTCTGACTAGAAGTCCTAGCACAAATGCTGAATAGCAGTGGTGAAAAGTGAGCATCCTTGTTCCTAATCTTAAGGAGAAAGCTTTCAGTCTTTTACCATTAATTATGATGTTAGCTGTAGGCTTTTCATAAATGATCTTTCATGGTAAGGCATTTTCCCCCTTTCCGTGTGTGTGTGTGTGTGTGTGTGTGTGTGCGTGCGTAAATGAAAGGCTATTAAATTTTGTCAAATGCTTTTTCTGTGTCAACTGAAACGACTGTGTAGTTTTTATCTCTTCTATTAAATGTGGTGTATTGCATCAATTGATTTTCCTATGTTGGGCCACCTTTTGCATTTTTCGGATAAATTTACTTGGCGATGCTGTATGATCTTTTCACTGTGCTGCTGGTTATGGTTTGTTAGTTTTTAGTTGAGAATTTTTGTGTTTATATTAGAAATATAAATATAAATACTGTATCTTTGTCCTTATCTTTTCAATTAAAAAAATTTTCATGTTTCTACTGAAATCCCTCCATCTCTTCACATATATAGCTTACTTCTTCTACTAGACGGTTCAGCATTTTATCATAGTTATGATTAAAGACTCTTTCTGATAACTCCAACACAGATGAAGAAATAGATCTAGACCATCTCTGGGCCTGCTTTTACTGATTGTTTTTCTTTTTATTGTGGGTTATACTTTCTTTTGTGTGTGTGTATTGCTGAACATATACTGAACACTTTGTATTCAAGGGATTTAGAGACTCAAGTAGGAAAGTATTTACCTCCAGAAAGAGGCATGCTATTTCCTTTGTCAGGTAACAAATTCTTAAGCTATGTCTGGGCTTTGGTGCAGCTTTAGTCTGATTCCTCTGCTTGGATACAGTGGTTTCCTCATACTTCGTGGTCTTACAAGTTTCAGAGAGATGTCTTTGAGTAATCTCCACTCCTACTTTTAGCCACCAACTGGGAGAAAGATTTGTTCCATGGCTGCTTTAGTCCATTAAACCAGCAAGGGAGAGACATGATAATGTCAGTGGCATAAAGTCTATTTTTCAGTATCCACGGCAGAGGAGGTGTCCAGCTCTTCAAGGCAGCAGTGGAGTTTCTGGCACTCAGTCCCTAGCACCGACAGAACAAGTTATGGTCATAAGTCACAGTGTCAGTGCTGTTTTCACTATAGCAGTACTGGGGTGGATGGCTGGACAATGTTCCAGACCATGTGGCTTCCAAGCCAGAGATTTTTTAATAACCTTTAAAAAAATTCTCTTCTGGGGCGCCTGGGTGGCTCAGATGGTTAAGCGTCTGCCTTCGGCTCAGGTCATGATCCCAGGGTCCTGGGATCGAGTCCCGCGTTGGGCTCCCTGCTCCTTGGGAGCCTGCTTCTCCCTCTGCCTCTCTCTCTCTTTCATGAATAAATAAATAAAATCTTTAAAAAAAAATTACCTTCTGTTTCTGTACTATGGTTTATAAATTAGCCTGATAGGTGATATCAAATATAAAGTGCCTAGTACAGTGCTGTCATGTAGGTAGTGATAAACAAATATTAGCTATTAGTCTATGTCCATGATTCTAGGTATATAATGTAGTCAGAGTTCAAATGTGTAGAAGGAGTTTTAGTCTACTATGAGGTCCTTCAGGTGAACACTTTACTCCCCCTCCTTGCCCATTCCTGGATCTACAGTGGAGTTTGTAACCAAGCAACATCATAATTGATTATCCTCTACCCAGGAAAGGACATGAAGATTTCTGCCTGTTATTGGGTAATATAATTTACCTAGGATGGTTTTCAGGACTGTAACATTTATAGAGAAGCAATTAAACCTGGACCACTGCAATACCCTTATAACTATTCTCCCTGTTCTTGCTCTTGTTCTTTTACAGGTTATTTGCTGTCCAGGAGCCAGAACAAACTTTAACTAGATAATTTCATCCTCTGCTCAGAACTCTCTAATGGCTTCCTTCCAACACTCAACTAAATCCAAATGCCCTGTGGTGATTTATAGGGCCTATGTGATTTGAGCCCTGGCTAACTTGTTGCCTTACCTTCTCTTACTCTTTTTGCTTCCACAGTCGGCTCTAACCATCCTGGCCTTATTGCTTGACCCACCCAAGCTTATTCCTAGCCTCAAGGCTTTCACACTTAATACTTTATCACTCTGGAATATTCTTCCCTTTGATCTTCATACCACCTCACTCCTTCAGTTCCATACTCAAAGGTCAGCTCCTCAGAGAAGACCATCCTACCTAAAATACCATATCATTGTCCCCTTACCCTGTTTTATTATTTTCCATAGTATGGATCACTATGAAAAGTGTGTTACAGGAGTGGCTGGGTGGCTCAGTTGGTTAAGTATGTGACTCTTGATTTCTGCTCAGGTCATGATCTCAGGGTTTTGAGATCAAGCCCCAGGTTCATGCTCCAAGCTCAGCAGGGAGTCTGCTTGAGATTCTTTCCCTCCCTCTTCCTCTGCTCCTCCCCAGACTAGTGCGCACAAGCACTCGCTCTCTCTATTGCAAATAAATAAATCTTTTTTAAAAAGTGTGTTATACATTTATTATCTGTTTTCCTCAGTACCACAGAGTTCCAAAAAGGCAGAAACTTTGTCTTTTACCTCTACCCCTTCCTCTTTTAACTGAGGATCCATTATGGAAATATCCATATTGAATATCACTGCTTCAGCCAATACCATATAGGTGACAATAAAATAAAGAACAAAGTGGCATGTATTAAACTTTAAGAAATTAGTGAAGACTTTAAAAGGCAGAAATTTATTTATAATAAAAAGGATGTTGGGATGCATATGATAAAAATCAATGAAGGCTCTGTGAAGGAGGGAAAAGACAGAATCATGGAAATCAGCTAAGAGGCTGAGTTACTAAGTACTAACATCACATGTATTAAAAATTTAAATTAGAATGGAAGTAAGAACATAAATAGAAGACAGAAACAGAGAGGGATGAATGCAGTAAGTCCTTCCCTAAAGAGATTTCTTTTAAGTGACTATATATAGAATAATAAAGAGAAAGGAAAAAAGAAATTAGAAGTTCTGAGATTCAGGGGCGCCTGGGTGGCTCAGTTAGTGAAGCATCTGCCTTCGCCTCAGGTCATGATCTCAGGGTCCTGGGATGGAGCCCCATGTCAGGCTCCCTGCTCAGCGGGAAGTCTGCTTCTCCCTTGCCCTCTCCCTCTGCCCCTCCCCCTGCTCATGTGCACGTGTTCTTTCTCTCTAATAAATAAAATCTTAAAAAAAAGGTTCTGAGATTCAGAATCCAATAGAATGGTGGTATCACTAGCAAATAAAATGAAGAAGTCAGTGATTCAGAACAGCTTTGGAGAGAGAGGAGGTAGTGTTTTCACTGTTAGTCATGTTGTATTCAAAGTAAGAGTGACAGAGATAGATGGAAATGTGATGCTATATAAGATGTACATTCTTTTAGCCCAACCATAACGTCACTGAACAATAAACACAATGCTTTGCTATTCTGACAGTAAAATAATACAGTCTACTGTGCCTTAAAAGTATGACATTTGAAATCCATTTTTCTTTTGTTCTGACAGAAGTATACACTGTAAAAGTTCTAGTACAGTAATACTCTGAGGACTTGAAACACTACTGAGTTTTAACTGCAACATTGTGATGTGCAACATCCTGAGCAAAGTGTGAAGTGATGAGAGTACCATCTATGTTCTCTATCTTAAATGCTCTGCCATCATCATACAAAAACAGCCATAGTCAATATATAAATGAATGAGCATGGCAACAAGATGAGTGAGGTACACTATAGGCATTTTATGACAAGGGGCCAGAGATTGAAATTCCTATCAATGCATGGGATAATCAGTTCTTTCAAGCACAGAACTAGTCTATGTTGCACAGAACTTCAGAAGGTCCTACACATATTTATGTATATAGAAAAGTTTATGAACTTAGAACCCAACTCCTCAGTATATATAAATACCAAAAAATTGCAGGGTTTTTTTTTCTAAAGATTTTATTTATTTCTTTGTCAGAGAGAGAGAGAGAGCACAAGCAGGGGGAGGAGGAGAGTGAGAGGGAGAAGCAGGTTCTCTGCCGAGCAAGGAGCCTGATGTGGGGCTCGATCCTGGAACTCTGGGATCACGAGCTGAGCCAAAGGCAGATGCTTAACCAACTGAGCCACCCAGGTGCCCCCAAATTAAGAGCTTTAACACATGAATGTTTTTTAAAAGATTTTATTTATTTATTTATTATTTATTTGACAGAGAGAGAGAGAGAGAGAGAGCACAAGCAGAGGAGTGAGAAGCAGGCTCTCCACTGAGCAGAGAGCCCGATGTGGGGCTTGAACCCAGGACCCTGGGATCATGACCTGAGCCGATGGCAGACGCTTAACCGACTGAGCCACCCAGGCGCCCCTTAACATATGAATGTTTAATGAATGTGACTACCATATAAACTGAAGAAAACTTTAGCAAGAGTTCATCATTTCAGAAAATCATGTCATTGCCAGTAATGCCACTCACTAATGGAATTTAGGTTGCTGATCAACATACCTGCTTTTGTACCTGCAACACTTGCAGTGATACTGCAGGTAAAAATATCTAACTACTTCATTGTCTTCCTCAGTCAATACCAAGCTTTTTCATTTTGAAACAGAACTATTTTGTTATAATTTAGTTTTCTAAATTTATTTCCTCATAATAATTACAGCATTATTTTGATATTCTTAAATTTGTATGTGCAAGTTGATTATATAATCTTTGCATTTCCATTTCATGTTAATAAAGTAGTGTTACAAAATATTTGTTTAAAAAAAAGTGGGGTCAGGTATGATCATTACTCTAGAATATTTGCAAGTCAAGAGGCACATGGGCATTTTTCTCTTGACCTATCTAAAAGCAAATCTTCCGATTTCCTGTCTAGGGAACATAAACTTGTTATAAGCATTTTGGGAGTTAAGGGGTCAGCAGTCTCCCTATTCAGTATGCAGACTTTCATTATGCCTCCCCTACATCCCAACTCCATTTTCTGTATAGATCCTCAAGCTCTGCCTTCAGTAATTCTAGAACCGAAAATCTCTATTTCATTCCCTCTAAAGAGTAAATCTGCAATATTCTCACAGGGTAAGACAGTGGTTATCACTTGGCTATGCCACATAAAGAGAAAAATCTGGGAAGTCTAACTACTTCTTTTGTAGACTTTCAATCAATCCTTTTGCTTTCAGCTCCACCTCACATCCCACTTTCAGAGACACTCACTGCCTCAAATTCCTGAGTCTTTCCAGGGTTCTTTGGTGTGAAATGATTTGTGTTCCTTATTGATTCTCTCTCTATCCAACAGGCTTAAGTTGCAGCTAAGTTCTAATGACAGTAAAACATATGTGTTCAATTTACTATATTTAACTGGAAGTTGCAGTTTTCTATAAATATTTATATAGTCAAGAAATCTATCAATATTCTTTTTTTAAGATCTTATTTTTAAGTAATCTCTACACCCAACCTGGGGCTCAAACCTACAACCCCAAGATCAAGAGCTGCACACTCTGGGGCACCTGTGTGGCTCAGTTGGTTAAGTGTTGAACCCTTGGTTTTGGCTCAGGTCATGATCTCAGGGTCGTGGGATTGAGCCCTGTGTCTGGCTCCGGGCTCAGTGGGGCTTCTGCTTGTGATTCTCTCTCTCCCTCTAGATCTGCTCCTCCCTACCGCCTTGCGCAACAAGCATGCAAGCATGCTCTATCTCCCTCTCTCTCAAAAAAAAAAAAAGACTACATTGATTGAGCCAGCCAGGGACCCCTCAATACTTTCAGTTGTGATTTCTTTTTATATACTTTCATAGAATAAGTTAATAAATTTTATATAGATTTAATTAAATGGAAAATATTCCATAAAAAAATAAAATGCCAACATGATCACAATAAAAAAAACTAAATCAATAACTAAAGAAGAAATTGGAAACCCATGGCCAATAAGTGATTAGCTATTCCTTTCTGCTATACCTGTTGCTCTTTCATGTTTAATCCAAATTGAACAAATTACTCTATGGAACCAACTATTCGTCTAATAGAGGAAGAAATACCAACAACTTTACCACTCGCCTCTAAGTACTGTGAAGAGGACAGGGTCCATTCTGTTATCTCCAGAGCACAGCATAGTACCTAGCACATTACAGACGTTCAATCATTGATGAATGAATGAATTTTGGAATAAGAGAGTACAATTTGGTGGAGCAAAATAACTCATGAGATTAGCCAGCAGAATTATTTAAATAAGAGTAAGTCACTAAAGTAGGCTGTTCTAAACGAAGTAGTTAAGTCTAAAATAGAAAATACAAATAAAAATTTTATTGCTATCTATTAAGCTACCCAAATATCACATAACGTACCAGTAAGTACTATATATCAAAGTATCCTAGTCATATTAGATGACTCACATTAATACCAGCTTGGCAAAGACATAAGCCACCTGTCCTTTATACTTCGATAGTAAAATAAACCAGTGATGGGGGAAAGTAATCATGCATATAAGATTTCAAAGGGAATATATTTTGTAACACATACTTCAGCCAGCATGTGCTCCAAGCATATGGACTATATAGCATATGAAAAATAGGGTTTCTCCCATGCATCTTAGGGATTTTAAAGGGACATCAAATAAATTAGACTGTCTTCCCATTTTATTTTCAGATGAGCATTACGTTATAGGCCTAAAACAAATTACTGCTGCTAACATAACTCTCTAAAAACTTTCATCTAGGATCAGTATACCTCTCTTCAGGCCACCTCTGCTTTGGAGAAGAAAGTAAGCCAAGTTGTTTGTTATGTTTCTGTATCGTTTCCATAGCAAAGGTCTGTGCCTGCTTAATTTAACTAAAGCTGGAGTGTTAAAGCCTGAAGGTCACTACAGGACAAACCAGAGCAGCTTCAATAAGAACAATTCTATTATCAGTTCTGCTAAATTACTTGGGGGGGGGAGAATCTGAATATATCAGAAACATGAGAATACATCAGAGAAATACTAAAAATACAAAATTAAATTTCCATAATATAAGCAAACTGTTTCAAATTGAAAATGTGCATATGACAACATTATATAAAAAAAATCATCCCCTGGGAAAGGATCTTGGTGTATGATGAAATACAAAGTCTAAATATGAAAAAAATTCTACAATCCCATTTTCATTTTATTTTAATTTTTTAAGATTTATTTATTTACTTCAGAGAGAGAGAGAGAGAAAGCAAGCAAGCAAGCAGGGGGAGGGGCAGAAAGAGGAGGAGAATGAGACCCTCAAGCAGACTCTGTGCAGTGTGGAGCCTGGTGCCTGGCTCGATCCCATGACTGTGAGATCAAGACCCAAGCCAAAACCAAGAGTCGGATGCCAACCAACTGAGTCACCCAAGTGCCCCAACAATCCCTGTTTTTAAAATTTCAGTAACTTTTGGGTGCCTGGGTGGCTCAGTTGGTTGGGCAACTGCCTTTGGCTCAGGTCATGATCCTGGAGTCCCAGGATCGAGTCCCGCATCAGGCTCCCTGCTCAGCAGGGAGTCTGCTTCTCCCTCTGACCCTCCCCCTTCTCATGCACTCTCTCTCTCTCTCTCAAATAAATAAATAAAAAATCTTAAAAAAAAAAATTTCAGTAACTTTTGAGATAAGATTCAAAATATCTATGCCTTGGAGTGTCTGGGTGGCTCAACTGGTTAAGTGTCTGTCTTTGGCTCAGGTCATGATCTCCAAGTCCTGGGATTGGCCTGCAGCAGGCTGCCTGCTCAGTGGGGAGTCTGTTTTTCTCTCTCCCTCTGCTCCTTCACCCCTCCCTGCCGGACTTGTGCGTGTGCTCTCAAATAAATTTTAAAAAATACTAAATATCTGTGCCTTAATAAAATTATCACTGTATAATAAAATGTATGTGTTGCCTTATGCAATTTTACCCCATGTTATGTGTGGATTCAAGTAACCAACATCACAGTCAAGATAGGGAACTCTTCCATCACCACGAAGGAACTCTCTTGTACTACCCCTTTATATTTGCAGTCTTCAACTTGTTCCTGTTCCCTGGCTATCAAACCAGCATTGCCCAACAGAACTCTCTGCAATGATAAAAATCTTCTACATCTGCATTTTTAAAAAAATCCATGATCGATGTGGAATCAATTCTTGTGTAAAATGTGAGGTTTAGGTTCAGATTTATTTTCTGAATGGAAAATAAATGGATGTCCTATGGATGTCCAAATGCCCCAACATCATTTGTTAAAAAGACAATGTAGGGGGCGCCTGGGTGGCTCAGTCAGTTGGGCATCTGCCTTCGGCTTGGGTCATGATCCCAGGGTCCTGGGATCGAGTCCCGCATCAGGCTCCTTGCTCTGCAGGGAGCCTTTTTCTCCCTCTCCACCCCACTTGTGCTCTCTCTCACTATCTCTCTCTCAAATAAATAAAATCTAAAAAAAAAAAAAAAAAAGACAATGTAGGGGCTCCTGGGTTGCTCAGTCAGTTAAGCATCTGACTCTTGATTTTGGCTTAGGTCATGATCTCAGGGTTGTGAGACTGAGCCCTGCACTAGGCTCTGCACTGGGCATGGAGCCTGCTTAAGATTCTCTCCCTCTCTCTCTCTTTCCCTCCCTCCCTAAAAAAAAAAAAAAAGACAATAGTCATTAGCCACACACCTACCAACTCTTGAAATGCTGTTAATGCAACTAAAGAACTCAATTTCTAATTCTGGTTAATTTAAATTTAAATGTGGCAACTACTGGATTGGATAGTGCAGTTCTCTCTCTTTTTTTTTTTTTAGATTTTCTTTATTTATTTGACAGAGAGAGACACAGCAAGAGAGGGAAAACAAACGGGGGGGGGGAGAGGGAGAAGCAGGCTTCCCGCAAAGCAGGGAGCCCGATGTGGAGCTCGATCCCAGGACCCTGCGACTATGACCTGAGCCAAAGGCAGACGCTTAACGACTGAGCCACTCAGGCACCCCAGGATAGTGCAGTTCTAAACTCTTCCCTCTACTTAATACTTTTCCTTTCTTAGTATCTACCTTTTCTCTGGTTAATGTTTATTAATGAGCTACGAACTTTTTTTAAATAAGCAGTACCCATTTCAACCCCTTCACCTATTTGCTCTTTTAGAGATGTGAATTTCCTCCATTAAACCTTTATCCTACTTTACTGTTATTATCTCATTTGCAAACTTCACCAAACTGTAAACTTCATGGAACTAGGAAACATGTCTGATTTCCCCCCACCAAATCCCCAGCTACTATAGTAAAAAACTGGCTTGAATGTATTAAATGGTTGCAGACCATATTAACGAATAAGATTATTTACTTCAGGGGCACCTGGGTGGTGCAGTCGGTTAAGCAACCAGACTGACTCTTGGTTTCCGCTCAGGTGGTTATCTCAGGGTTGTGAGATCAAGCCCTGCATTGGGGTCTGCGCTCAGCGCAGTCTGCTTAAGATTCTAACTACCCCACCACTTGTATGCTCTCTTACTCTTACTCTGCTACTTATTTTTCATCAGGGTTCACAGAGTACTGATCAACATTTACTGAGCATTTGTGTAAGGTACTATGCCATGTTCTGTACATGCAGTGTTTCATTTAATCCTCATATCAGTTCTTAGGTAGGATGATACTATCCTCACTTTATAAAAAAGAAACCAAAGGTAAACTTCCCCATAATTAGCCTCTTATCACATCACATTCTAATTCTCACTATTACAACACTGTAATAATATTTTACTTTTTCATTGTTTCTTCTCAGTATAATGTAAGAAAGGCCCATGAGGGCAGGACTTTGTGTTGTTCATCTCTAGATCCCCAGCATCTACAATATTGTCTATAATGTAGTGAGCAATCAAAAAATATTTATTGAGTGAGCGGATAGATGAATGAATAAATTAAGGATGGAATGATTTAATAAAATAAATCTAGAAAAGTTACTTGGCCAAAATACAGTATAGGATTCAAACCCAAGCAGTGTGGCTGCAGAACCCTATTAGTCACTTAGCTACTATTAAACTCCTGAATATAAATTAAAAGACCAATACTGGAGAGAGGATATGGCAGAGAAGACATGCTGACACCAAAGATTTATGTAGAGTCATGTTGTATAGTATAGTATAGAGTTGTTGCTGAGGAAAGACTCCCAACCCAGGGACTATTTTTCACAGTCCCCGTCTATATAAGTAGGGTCATGTGACTACTTCTGGCCATTGGACTGTGAGAAGTAATAACTGGTAGTAATTTCTAGGTTCATGTATCTTATGTACCTTCCCTATACTCCATTTGCTTTTCCTAGGAACCATGGAGGCTGTGTATTGAAGAGGAGAGCATCACAAGATGGAGAGACCTTGAATTCATGAGTGACAATCTCTAAGAAAATAAAAAATACACTTCCTTTATTTGGGTCCTAAACCACTGAGAACTGGGAAGTATTAGTCATAGTAGGGAGCCTAACATGATTAATCCAAGAGAGCTTAAACTACAATAATGGTAAATAAAGGTCTAAGATTTTTATCAGGGATTATAAAGGTAGTAGAAACAGCATGTGACTTTAAGTTAAAGACCAGGGTTTCTAAAAAGGCTTGTTTGGAGAATTAAATGAGACAATGTGAAAGTAGTTATGGAAACGAAAAGCCCTACGAAATTATAACTTAACTGTAGTATAAGAGGCAATACAGTACAATAGAAAACATAACAGCAGAGTCAAAAGGCCTGGGTTTAAGGTCTCTACCAATTACATCATGTGTAATCTTTTCTTTTTAAGATTTTATTTATTTATTTGAGAGAGAGAGAGAGAGAACAAGCAGGCAGAGGGGCAAAGGGAAGGGAGAAGGAGACTCCCCGCTGAGCAGGGAGCCTGATGTGGGGCTCGATCCCAGGTCCCTGAGATCATGACCCGAGCCAAAGGCAGATGCTTAACCAACCAAGCCACCCAGGCGCCCCTACATCATGTGTAATCTTAAGTCACCTGCACAACGTAACTGCCTTGCCCTTTTCACTCTGAGAAAACATTTTATATACTACAAAGCACTACAAAAAAGTGTATTTTTGCGATTAGCAGCAGCACAAATATGTAAAATGTCACTGAATTCGGCAATTTAAATAGCATATTCTCTTCTAGCAGTTTGGGAATAAATGTCCACATGAAAATCAAATTCTTTTAAAATATGTGTTCTAAAAATTAAAAAATTATTCTAAAAGATACGGAGATTCTATATGTTAAAACATTTAAAACAAAATTCATAGTATTAAAATCTGTAAGTCTCTTTCAATCCTAGTGAATGATGAAAATGTACATCTTCACTGTAAAACTCCAATAAAAACTACTGACTTTAATTAAAGAGACAATTTTCCCATATTTGGCTAAGTACTAAAAAGAAAAATAATCTGATTAAGTATTCATTATAAACTATGCTAAATTTACTACAGATTAATTTCCTGGCAACAAGTAAACAATTTAGTTTCATTTTAGACTAACCTGCATGTTTCTCAATTGTGCTTGTACATGCCAAAGGCACTACAGAAATTTTTTATCCCCACAACTCAAAAACATTATAGATGTGTAAAACCTAAGAAAATCCCACTGGGAACTTGGAAAAAGATTAACAGTGCTGCATAATTCCACAGTCCCTAACCATAAAGTATACAAAGGCATGAGACTATACACACACACACACACACACACACACACACACACACGCACATATATGTATAACATACAACATATATGTACCAGTATCAATCATTCATCTATCAAACCAATTTAATAATAAAAGAACATTCAACTTCTTTCTATTTTGCACTCTCCATTTACAAATTCACCACATTTTACTTTTTCTCCTTCTGGAATACACACATTAAGACTAGGATATTAAAAAAACAATTGCAGGGGTGCCTGGGTGGCTCAGTCACTTAAGCATCTGACTTCAGCTCAGGTCATGATCTCAAGGTCCTGGGATAGAGCCCTGCTTAAGGCTCCCCACGCAGCAGGGAGTCTGCTTGAGATTCTCTCTCTCCTTCTCCCTCTGCCCCACTCCCTGCTCATGTTCTCTGTCTCTCAAATAAATAAATAAAATCTTTTATTTTTTTTAAAGATTTTTATTTATTTGACAGAGAGAGACACAGTGAGAGAGGGAACACAAGCTGGGAGAGTGGGAAAGGGAGAAGCAGGCTTCCCACTGAGTAGGGAGCCCAATGCGGGACTCGATCCCAGGACCCTGAGATCATGACCTGAGCCAAAGGCAGACGCTTAATGACTGAGCCATCCAGGCACCCTAAAATAAAATCTTTTTTAAAAAATCCTGTATATTTGGAGAAAATTAGAAAGTAACCACCCATGCTCAGGGAAAGGCTCAGAAAAGATAAGAGAAGACCTTAAATTTATACCTCAGGCTGATCGTTGGCAAAGAAACAGCCTAAAGCATTCAAAAAACAAGAAACAATAATAAAAAACAGAAGTCCCTGTGGAAGGGAAAGAATCTGCTTTCCAGTTGTGAATTCACAACTTTACAACTTTAGGAACTAGAAAAAGAAGGACAAACTAACCTAAAGCTAGCAGGAGGATGAAAACAATAAAGATTAGAGCAGTGATAAATGATATAGAGAACAGAAGAACACTAGAGAAAATCAATTAAACCAAAAGTTGGTTCTTTGAAAAGATCAAGAAAATTGACAAGCCTTTCATTCGCTAGACAGACTACAAAAAAAGAGAGAAAACTCAAATTACTAAAATGAGAAATGAAACTGAGGACATTACTACCAATTCTACAGAAATAAAAAGGATTATGAGTATTATAAACAACTGTATACCAATAAATTAGATAACCGATATTAGTTATTTCTAGAAACTCAAAACGTTCTAAAACTAATTCACAAAGAAACAGACCATCTGAATATTCCTATAACTGGCATGAAGACTGAATCAGGAATCAGAATTCATCTGAAAAAGCAAAGCTCTGGACCCAGTGAATTCTACCAAATGTTTAAAGTAATACCAATCATTCTAAAAATTTTCAAATAAATTGAAGAGTAGGGAATACTTCCCAGCTCATTCCATGAGGTCAGCATTACCCTGATACCACAACAAAAAAAAAACTACAGACTGATATCACTTATGAACACTGATACAAAAGTCCTCAATAAAACATTGGCAAACTGAATTCAGTCAAAAGGATTATAAACCATGAGCAAGTGGGATTTATTCCCGGAATGCAAGAATGGTTCAACATATAAACATCAATGTAATATACTACATTAACAGAATGAAGGAGGGAAAACCACATGATTATCTCAATTGGTTCAGAAAACCTTTAACAAAATGCAATACCCTTTCATGATAAACACACTCAACAAACTACAAGGAAATTATCTCAACATAAGAAAAGCCATATATGGAAAACCCACAATGAACATCATACTCATAGGTGAAAGAGTAAAAGCTTTTCCTCTAAGACCAGGAACAATTCAAGGGATGCCTGCTTTCACCACTTCTATTCAACACAGTAGTGGAAGTTCTAGCCAGAGCAATTAGGCAGGAAAAAGAAATAAAAGGCATCCAAATTAGAAAGGAAGGAGTAAAATTATCCCTGTTCTCACATGATATGACCTTATCTGAAGAAAACCCTAATAATTACACACACACACACACACACACACACACACACACACACACACCCACACACACACCAGTCGGACCTAACAGATGAATTCAACAAAATATCAGGATACAAAGTCGGTATACAAAAATCTTTTTATATTTCTATACACAAACAATCTGAATACTGTGGAAAGGAAATTAATGAAAAAAATTCCATTTACAAGAGTATCAAAAAGAATAAAATACTTCAGGGGCGCCTGGGTTGCTCAGATGGTTAAGCGTCTGCCTTTGGCTCAGGTCATGATCCCAGGGTCCTGGGATTGAGGCCCACATCGGGCTCCTGGCTCAGCAAGGAGCCTGCTTCTCCCTCTCCCTCTGCCTCTCTCCCTACTCATGCTTTCTCTCTCTATCTCTGTGTCTCAAATGAATACATAAAATCTTAAAAAAAAAATTAAAAAATAAAATACTTCAGAATTAAATTAGTCAAGGAGGTGAAAGTCTTATATAATGAAAACTGTAAAACATTGCTGAAAAAATTTAAAGACATAAATAAATTGAAATGTATCCCTTGTTTATGGATTGAAGATTTATACAGTTAAGATGCCCGTATTACCTAAAACAATCTGGAGATTCAATGTAATCCCTATGAAAATCCCAATGAGATTTTTGCAGAAAATGAAACTCATATGGAATCTCAGGGGACCTTTATAAACAGCCAAAACAACCTTCAAAAACAAAGAACAGAACTGGAGGTCTCATAATTCAGAATTTCAAAACTAACTATAAAACTACAGTAATAAAAACACTGTGGTCAGGTATAAAGATACACATTAGACTCACAGAATAAAACTGAGAGCCCAGAAATAAATCCTTGCACATGTGGTCAAATGATTTTTGACAACAGTGTCAAGACCATCCAGTGGGGAGAAGACATGTCTTTTCAACAAATGGTGCTGGGACAACTGGATATCTACATGTAGAATAATAAAGCTGGACACCTATCTTGACACTTATCAAAAATTAACTTGAATGAATAAAAGACCTAAATGTATGACTCAAACTACAAAATTCTTAGAAGAAAACATAGGTCAAAAGCTTCATGACACTGAATTTGACAATGCTTTCTTGGATATGATACAAAAGACAAAGGCAACGGCGCGCTTGAGTGGCTCAGGTGGTTAAGCGTCTGCCTTCGGCTCAAGTCATGATCCCAGGGTCCTGGGATGAGCCTCACTTCAGTCCCCTGCTCAGCAGGTAGCCTACTTCTCCCTCTCCCTCTGCCTGCTGCTCCCCTTGCCTGTGCTCTCTCTGTCAAATAAATAAATCTTAAAAAAAAAAAAAAGACAAAGGCAACAGAATAACAAACAAATTGGACTTCAGTAAAATTAAAATTTGGGGCATTAAAAGACATCCATAGAGTAAAAAAGGAACCAACAAAATGGGAGAAAACATCTGCAAATCATACATTTAATAATATAAATATATAAATTATATAAATACAAAATTATATAAATATATACAAACATGTGGTGACATACACACACCTCTACAGGGAGAGGGGGAGCAGAGGGAGAGAGGGAGATGGAGAGAAAGAGGGGGCGAGTAAAAGAACAAACTCCTAAAACTCAACAACAGAAAAACACACCACCTATTTCAAAAAATGGGCAAAGGATTTGAAAAGACATTTCTCCAAAGAAGTTATATAAGTGGTCAATAAACACATAAACAATGCTCAACCTCACTGACCACTAGGAAAACGCAAATCACAACTATGAGATACGACCTCACACTTAATTAGGATGGTTGCTATCAAAAAACCCAGAAAATAACAATCATTGGCAAGGACACAGAGAAACTAGGACCCTTGTGCACTACTGGTGCGAATGGTGGTTAAAAATTAAAAGTAGAGGGATGCCGGGTGGTTCAGTCGGTTGAGTGTCTGTCTGCCTTTTGGCTCAGGTCATGATCCCAGGGTCGTGGGATCAAGTACTGGGATCGAGTCCCGCATCAGGCTCCTTGCTCAGCGGTAAGCCTGCTTCTCCCTCTGCCTGCCAGTACCCCTGCTTGTGCGCATGCTCTCTTTTTGACAAATAAATAAATAAAATCTTAAAAAAAATTAAAAGTAGAATTACCACATGATCCAGCAATTCCACTTCTAGGTATATACCCAAAAGAATTCAAAGCAGGGTCTCAAAAAGATATTTGCACATCCATGTTCACAGCAATGTTATTCACAATAAGTAAAATGTGGAAGCAACCCATATGTCCATTGATGGATGAATGGACAAGGGACATTGTATATACAATGAGATATTATGCAGCCCTAAAATGAAGGAAATTCTGATATATGTTACAGCATGGATCAACCTTGAGGACATTATGCTAAGTGAAATAAGCCTCTCACAAAAAGACAAATACTGTATGATTCTACTTATATGAGGTACTTAGAGTTGTCAACATCATAGAGACAAAAAGTAGAATGGTGGCTTCCAGGGGCTGGAGGGAGAAGAAGTGGGGTATAGAATTTCAGTTTAAAAGATAAAAAGAACTATGGAGTGTATAGTGGTCAAAGTTGTACAACAGTATGAATGCAATTAATACCATTAAACTGTACATGTAAAAATAATTAAGATGGTAAATTTTACGTTATGTATATTTTACCACAATAAAAATTTTGGGGGAAAAAAGGTATAAAAATTAGGAAGAAAGAAGTAAAACTCATTATTCAGAGATGACTGTTTAGAAAACCCAAAAGAAGCTAAAATAAACTATCAGGTCAAGAAATATAAAGTCAACATAAAAAAATTTGCATTTTTGTATTCTAGAAACAAAAAATTAAATGAAATAAAAATACAATAGCATAAAAAACACTGAACACTGCAAATAACAAAAGATGTAAAAGATTTCTACTTCGAAAACTACAAAACACTGCAAAGAGGAATTAAATAATACCTAAATAAATGGAGAGATAGACCATATTCATGGACTGGAGGCATCAACATTATCAAGAGGTCAATCTTCAAAAAATAAATAAATGCACTATCCATGAAAAAGAAGATTAACAATTTGGACTTTATTAAAATTAAAAACTTTCATTCATCAAAACACACAAGAAAGTGAAAAAGCAAGCAAAAGACGAGAAAAAATTTTATTTGCAATATATATCTGACAAAAAACTTCTATTTAAAATATTAACTCCTATAAATCAATAAGGAAAAGAGATAATTTAAAAACTGGTCAAGAGACGTGAACAGGTACCTCACAAAAGAGGACAGCCAAATAACTGACAAACATATGAAAAGATGTTGAACATCGCTGGTCATCAGGAAACTGCAATTAAAACCACTATGATTCCTTTACAACACTCCTGGAATGGTTAAAAATTACCAGCAATAAAGTATTAGTATTGGTGAGGATGTGCAGTAACTGAAAGCTTCATATATGGCTAGTTAGGAGTAGAAATTGGTACAGTACTTTGAAACACCAGCAATTCCACTCTTGGACATATACCAAAAAAAGTGAAGGCTTTGTCTATCAGAAGATAGGTATAGTGGGGCACCCAGGTAGCTCAGTGGGTTAAAGCGTCTGCCTTTGACTCAGGTCATGATCTCCAGGTCCTGGGACTGGGCCCCGCATTGGGCTCCCTGCTCAACAGGGGAAGTCTGTTTCTCCCTGTCCCTCCCCCTGCTCATACTTTATCTCTCTCTCTCTCTCTCTCGCTCACTCCCTCTCGCTCACTTCCTCTCTCAAATAAATAAAATCTTAAAAAAAAAAAAAAGATACGTGTAGTATACCTGAAACCTAATACAACACTGAATGTTAAGTGTACTGGAATTAAAATTAAAAAGATATGCAAAAAAAGAGAAAAAAGAACATAGCAGCTTTATTCATAATAGTCCAAAGCTGAACACAACCAAGTGTCTATGAATAGGATGACAAATGGAGAAATTATAGCAAATTTATGCAATGGAATACTACACAGCAAAGAAAAAGACCCCCCATGGATGATTCTCACAGTCATAGGGTGGAATAAAAGAAGCCAGACAGAAAATAGGACATACTGTATGAGTCCATTTATATGAAATTCAAGAATAAAGACGAATCTATGATGATAAGAGGTCAGAAGCAAGATTACCTTAGGTTGGGGGATACAAATTAGGAAGGACACAAGGGAGTCTTCGGGGTGATTAAAATATTCTACAAATTCACCACACCTGGGTGGGCAGTCAGTTGGGTGTCCTACTCTTGGTTTCAGCTCAGGTCATAATCTCAGAGTCATGGGACTGAGCCCCGAGTTGGGCTCCACACTCAGCACAAGTCTGCTTAAGACTCTCTTTATGTCTCCCTTTCCGCCTCCCCCCTCAAATAAATAGATAAATAAATCTTTTTAAAAATAACATATTCTGTGTCTTAACCTTTGTGGTATTTTATGGGTGTGTGCATGTGTTAAAAATTCACTGAGATGTACATGTTAAGACTTGTACTTCAGTGATGTATTCTTACACAGCAATAAAAGGTCCAAAAAAAAAAAAAAAAGGCCAATACACAGAGAGCAAAATCACTGGTTTTTTTGTTTGTTTTTTTTAAAGATTTTATTTATTTGAGAGACACAGTGAGAGAGGGAACACAAGCAGGGGGAGTGGGAGAGGGAGAAGCAGGCTTCCCACTGAGCAGGGAGCCCGATGCGGGGCTCGATCCCATGACCGTGGGATCATGACCTGAGCCGAAGGCAGACGCTTAACGACTGAGCCACCCAGGCACCCCAAAATCACTGGTCTTGGGAACCAAGCATGACACTCTTATGTGTGATGGGTCAGACCAACATGGAATGGCAAATGATGCTTTCCTTTCCTCTTACAAAATTCTCAGAACAGCAGAGAAAGCTCCAAAGTCTTCTTAGTTGCTGGTAAAGGGCCACCTCTGTTAGTGGGAAAAATGAGGGCTCAGAAGTAGGCATACACAAAATAAGAGTGTCCATACAAAGCACACAACCCTGCAAGTGTGATTACAGTATATAGAATCAGGCATCAGTTTTATTTCCAATTTGAAATGACGGGCTCTCATCATGCAATGCTTGTTTTTCTCTGATTATTAGAAAAAGAGAGAACTTTTAGGGCACCTGGGTGGCTCAGTCGGTTAAGCGTCTGCCTTCAGCTCAGGTCATGATCCCAGGGTCCTGGGATCGAGCCCCGCATCAGGCTCCCTGCTCAGTGGGAAGCCTGCTTCTCCCTCTTCCACTCCCTCTACTTGTGTTCCCTCTCTCGCTGTGTCTCTCTCTGTCAAATAAATAAATAAAATCTAAAAAAGAAAAAAGAGAGAACTTTTGGATAAAGACAATGGAATGAAGTAGTATCACAATCTTCTTCCCCCAATACCTAACAAAATAAACAAAATGTATATATATGTATGTGGCAGTAGCAGGGGCAGTATGAGAAACGCAAAACAGAAGATTAAGATTCTGATTTGTGTGGCAGAACTGCTAACTAATCCATACCTTTATCCACCAGGAAGAGTAATAAGAATAAATAAAATTAATAAGTAAATTAATGGAATCAAAGTTATAAAGTGAGAAAATAAACAGAAAATGCTAACTAATTTACAGCCTTTTATCCCCCATTTTGTCTGAGAACTTTGGTCTATAGCCTGAGGAGACTGGGGGAAACAGGTACAGAATTAGTTAAAGGTAGGCCTTATTGAGTCTGGCTCAAGAGAGTGAACAATATCATGTATGTATTATGGCCCACTCCCATTACTCCAATATGTATCAGATTTTCATGAGCTGTGCTTGTTCCCCTAGCACAGCACAGAGTTCTGGAAGATGGTAAGCACTCTTGACCTTTTCTGCTTCTGCCAAAGGCCCTGGAGCAGAATGTAGCATCTTTTATTCTTTTTTTTTTTTTTTTAAGATTTTATTTATTTATTTGAGAGAGAGAGAATGAGAGACAGAGAGCATGAGAGGGAAGAGGGTCAGAGGGAGAAGCCGACTCCCTGCTGAGCAGGGAGCCCGATGTGGGACTCAATCCTGGGACTCCAGGATCATGCCCTGAGCCGAAGGCAGTTGCTTAACCAACTGAGCCACCCAGGTGCCCAGTATCTTTTATTCTTGAGGGAAAGTTTTTCCTTGACTTTTTTCAGAGCTGGCTACTTACAATTATGATTTACTTTGCTGTAAATTAAGAGAGATTTGAGCCAGACGCAGGGCTCAATCCCACCACCCTGAAATCATGACTTGAGCCGAAATCAGAAGTTGGATGCTTAGCCCACTGAGCCACACAGGCGCCCCAGAGAGAGAGAACCAGTTCTTAATTAAAGGAATACTGTGGAAACAAATCACTTGGACTCTCAAAAATATTTTGTTCATTTAAGCACTTGTAAATAATTTCTTTCTTGGTAAAAAAAGTCAAAGATACAGGAAATGAAGCAACGAATCGTCTTCCTTAATCTAAGTGAAATAAGCTCTCCTTTAAGAGCAAAATAGGACTCTAACAACAAATGGCAGAATTCCTATGACAAATGAGATAAAGGACTGAATAAATTTAAGATACACAACATAATGACTTGACTTACATAAACTGTGAATTGATTACCAGATAAATTTAGCTAACATCCATCACCTGATATAGTAAACAGAAACTGAGAGAGAGAGAGAACAAAAAGGTTGTTTTCCTTGTGATAAGAGCTTTAGGATCTACTCTTAGCAACTTTCCAATATACCATATAGCAATGTTAACTGTAGTCATTATGTTGTACACTACATTCTCAGTACTTACTTATAACTGGAAGTCTGTACTTTCTGACCACCTTCAACCAGTTTTGTCACTGTTAACCACAAATCTGATTTCTTTCTTTTTTTTAAACATTTATTTATGTATTTGAGAGAAAGAGAGCATGGATGCACGCGCACATGGGAGGAGGGGGAGAGGGAGAGAATCCCAAGCAGACTCCCTGACAAGCATGGAGCCCAACACAGGGCTCGATATCATGACCCCAAGATCACAAGCCAAGCTGAAACCAAGAGTCAGATACTCAACCAACTGAGACACCCAGGCTCCCCCTGATTTCTTTCTATAACTGACATTTCCTAATATAAGTCATTTTAAATCCCCCCCAAAATGTAAAGCTTTGTTTGTCAAGAACTATGAAATACTGTTTAGATATAGGAAGTGATAGTTCATAAACTGTATTTGTTCAAATACATTTCAGATATAATTAATTTCTCCACAATACACAATGCTATTAAGACAAGTTCTAACAAAGAAAATGGGTGACTCAATATTATTATATACAGCCATTCTGATGTTTGAGTATTTAAGGCAGCAAACATTCTCCAACATGAAAGAACCCAAGAAATATAGAATCTAAAGCCCTCCTTAAACAAACAAAAACACTTAACAGTGAAATAAGTAAAAATCAGTAGCAATTATTGGATCCAACTAGATATAGGACTAAAGCCAAACAATGGGGGATGGCAGGGCATAGGAGTGGGAAGATGGCTGTACATCAGCAGGGAAAAATAATATAAGCAACAAAATTCAGGAGGTAGAGGGTAGAGCAGGAGAAGTTTAAGACAGACAATCACCTCATCTTTCAAGCAGGGAGTCAATTCAAACCATTAAATGATGATTCAGTTTCTCAATAATTTATTTAGTATATATATATATATATATATACATTTTTTAAGATTTTATTTATTTGACAGAGAGAGACACAGTGAGAAAGGGAACACAAGCAGGGAGAGTGGGGGAGGGAGAAGCAGGCCTCCCGCGGAGCAGGGAGCCCGATGTGGGGCTCGATCCCAGGACTCTGGGATCAGGACCTGAGCCAAAGGCAAACGCTTAACGACTGAGCCACCCAGGCGCCCCTATTTAGTATCTTTGACCTTAGATCTTTTTAGGACCTCTGAGCATGAAGAACACTATCTAAGATTCAGTAGTTCTTAGTTTTACTTCTATTTCATTTTTAAAATGTTTCATTCAAATAAAATTAAAGTTAATATTCAACTATTGATTCAAAACTTACATATTAAATATATTTCACACACTCAACTATTATATAATTTTTATGATTTCAGGTTAGTTTTATTTTCTTCTAATAAATTCAGATAAAAATAAAAATTTTAATCACAAAGATGTTCAGTATAATCTTAACCTTAAAAAATTCATTCTATTTTCTAGCCATCCATTCAGTCATTCACTAAATATACAGAGAATTATCTGAAATGTTAAGCAAATACTAACAACTACTTATTTCTGAGGGGTTTATTTTTTTTTTAAGATTTTATTTATTTTACAGAGAGAGAGAGAGAGCACAAGCAGGGGGAGTGGCAGGCAGAGGGAGGGGGGAAGCAGCCTCCCTGCTGAGCAGGGAGCCCAATGTGGGACTCGATCCCAGGACCCCGGGATCATGACCTGAGCCGAAGACAGACGCTTCACCGACTCAGCCACCCATGTGCCCCTTTCTGAGGGGCTTAGATTTGGGGTAATTTACTGCTTTATTCTACTTTTTTGGTATTATTTGGATTTTAAATGAGCATGTATTATATTTAAAAGCATAATACAGTTGTGGTTTTGTTTTTTGTTTTTTTAAAGATTTATTTATTTGACAGAGAGAGACACAGCAAGAGAGGGAACACAAGCATGGGTAGTGGGAGAGGGAGAAGCAGGCCTCCCGCTGAGCAGGGAGCCCAATGTGGGGCTCAATCCCAGGACCCTGATGTAGGGCTCGATCCCAGGACCCTGGGATCATAACCTCAGCTGAAGGCTTAACGACTGAGCCACTCAGGCGCCCCTTGTGTTTTGTTTTAATGAGAAAAACAACTGTTTGATCACTATTCCCCAGAGTTCCCCAGCTAGAGAGTCAGTCCACAATCAAAAGACTATTTTTCAGTATAGAAAATAAAACAAAACAAAAAAACAAAAAACCTCAATGCAGAAGTGCTGCCATTATCAACAAGAACACAAAACCTCAACAGAGGCTTTGAAGCTTTGAGTTTTCTCCCTTTGGGCTCAGTAGTACCTAAATGTGCAGACTTTATCATCAACAGATATATGGTATCTCCAAAAGAAGCCCCAACTCATACCTTTACAACAGGATGTCCCCCAGTAGATGCTTTTACTGCTCCTCGACTACCTTCAGTTTCATAATGGGCTCGATGATGAGTTTTAGGTTGCACTTCTATTTTCAGTTCACACTGTCCAAAATGAGTTGGTAAAGGCCAGTCCAGTGGAGGTAATGAAGATGTGCTATAAACAAAACACACAAAAAATGCATTTCACCATGCTATTATTGACAAGCAATGATTCAAATCACTTTGCTAGCCATCAACATTTCTTTCTTCCTGTGATCTCTTGAAGCAGAGTACTGCAAAACTTCACTTAATAAGTTATAACACTGGATATGATGGGTACTTAAGAAATAATTCTTTAACCTGAAGAATAAAATCAATTTCATTTACTTCTTGGTTTCCTGGATTTTTTTTTTAAAGGACAAGTTCTAACATTCTGTAAAACTATAACTGATTCTCAACTATGTGTACATAATTATAAAAACAAAACAATAATTTTAATTTTTTTAAGCAAAGATGTCCATCTGTGTATATGTATATCAATGTCTAAGGATCCAAACATCCCTGTATCTTACATAGACCTCCTTCATGATGTGTAGCTACAGAAGTTAGTCTGCTGTACATGCTGCTTCCCCACTTTCTCCCTATTGCTCTTTTCCCTGTCTCACTGAAATACTGCTTATAGTCAGCAGTATACTGCAATTTGAGGAACAAATTTAATTTCACTATACACCTGGCTGAAAAAAATATAAGGCCTATCACTGAAGCACTCTGTCAATTTTAGAGAAAATGTCAGTTGATCAATAAGATAATTTAAACAGATTAAAGGGATAGGGATACAGATTCATTCAGACATATTAACACTGAAAATGTGGGATTTAAAAAAGAAATAACTTATACATCTATAGGTCAAATATTAAAGGACCAAAGCTACAATGATTAATGTTAAAAATATCTTCTTAGTGACTGATGAAATAGGACTTTTAAGGTCTCTTCCACCTCTGAAATGCTATTATTCCTATCATTCATTTCTTTGAATGTCCCCAGCCCAGCTTTACTAACTACTGTGAAACACAAAGGTATTAACTTTTACTAGTCTGAAACAACTCAATTTCAACTCTCAGATGGTTTCCACACTGTTCCATAGACATAAGTAAACCCCTAAAAAGATTAAGATAATTTTCAGGAGTGTGCATGATAGGCTTAAAGGTGTCTTCAATACCGTAACTCCACATTTTGTTTTTCTAAAGATTTGGATCCAGAAATAAACATTCATACCAATGAAAAAACATTGAAAAAAAAAGTAAACAAACCCATGTAGACGATAAAAGTTGTCTTTTCTAATCAATTATAGACTAAATTGATTCTATAAAATAGGATTGTGGTAACTGATCAGTCATTTGGAAAATAAAGTTGTTACACTTTACTCCAGTCCTTAGCTAGACTCAAGATTCAAATATATATGTATAAATACAAACACTATGTTATATACATATATTATAAAACTAATAGGTAAATAAAAATTTTCTTAGAAATGTACAAGTTAGATTTTTGTTTATTTTTAATTATTTTAGACTGGGGTAAGGCTTTCAAATATAACACAAAATCCAAAAGCCATACGGCAAAAGACAAATTTGAATACATAAAATGTTAAAATTCCTCTACACTATAAAAAAGTCAAATTTATAAAGTCAAAAGACAAAAAATTGTGAAAAAACCTTGCCATAATATACAAACTTCATTTGTACAATAAGCTCTTAAAAATATAAAAAGCCTATTTGCAATTAGTTTTATTAGTAATTTAACTCATACTATAATCAAACCCTTTACAAGAAGCTTTTTTAGATAAGAAAATTCTTTCTAGGGATTCTTAAATGTAATTTACTATTATTTACAATTCATTATCTATATGCTTTTAAAATGCTAAGTCCAGCCTCTATAAAGGCCCTCTTAGGACTCAATGGAACATACATGCAGACTTTAACTGATTTGTCCAAAAGACACTGAAGAAGGGGGCGGGGAATGGCCAAACCATTCCATATAGACAACGTAGTCACACGCTGCCAATAACCCATAAGCATGAACAATGACCAGCAGCCATTTCCATCAACTCACCGAAATATTGGGGTGTGGCCAGGCTTTGGTTTGCTCCAGGTAAAAGGTGAAGGAACTGAAAGAAACTGGTCACCAGATGAATCTTTCTTTAAAGGATACTGAGATCCAAGGCCATCATCTATCGAAGTCTCCCGGGATGGTGATAAATTCCCTTGGTCATCTGAACAGAGCTCTAATTTTCCTGGTAGTACAGTAGCTTGATCTTCAGAAGTCTTCCTTGTTTTCAGAGGGATATCAGTCTCTACACAGTACTGAAATGGAAAAAGTGCAGGGCCAAGGCCTGATCCCCCCTGGACAGAAGCATTAAGCCAGGTATCTTCTGTTACACTTCCCCTGGGGGAGTGACCAGGAGAAGGAACAGGTGAGTGATGGGGTGAAAGGGACCCAGCATAACAAACCTCAGCACTGGAGTGCCGGCGTTTCCCACAGGGGGAAGTAGGTCTTGATGAGGGCCCTGAGGCTGGCCTGGGGCTCAGCCAATTCTCATCAGTGACACTAGATCTAGGAGAGTGACAAGGAGATTGCCTGGGTGACAAGGAGTGTCCAAGTCCATATTGTTGATGCCAGGACTCTTCCCCAGGGCAGCCTCCTGGTGAGCCACCAGGAGAAGTCAGAGGGGATCCGAGAGTAAATCGGGCGGCAGCTTCATTCAACTCCGAATCCACATCATCATAAATGTGTGAAAGAGATTCACAAGAAGATGCATCTGAGAACCAGCTTCTAGAAGATATACTGCTGGCAGGACTAGGACTAAGGGAAGACTCCCGGTAGGATGGCTCAAGAGGAAGATAGAGATGATCTCTAGAAGGCCTTTCCAAATACTCCCTTTCTGGGTCATTTATGTGTAGGTCATCTTCATGAGCATCTACTTCTTGATGACAGTTAGGAGAGATGGATGTAATTTGAATACTTGGGCACTCAAAAGGTTTGGGACCACCTAATGGGCTGTATTTAGATTCAGGAATCTCACAAGTTCCTTCATAGTTTTTGTGACCTTGGAGCTGAAACGATGGTGACAAAACAGAAGAGTGAGACGGTAATCCATGATGTGGTAAGCAAAGTGGTGAGTTTAAAGTAGATGGAGGTGGATCTACATTAAAGATGTAAATGGATGCACAATCATCTGGTTCAAGATCTATGGGGGGAAAGAAAAAAAAAAAGAAAAAAAATCAACAAAACAAGAAATTAGAAAATTTAGATGTATAAATTACTAGATGAGAAAGTAAATAATAATCTTGAGAGAAAAAAGTGGACACAAAATGTGTATCATTAGCTCCACTGAAGAGTGGTGTGTGTTTTGTTTATATTCAAATCCCTTCTCTGCCAACACCAACAATGTGGGGTTTTTTTCTTTTTTAAATTTTTAACGTAATCTCTACACCCAACATGGGGCTTCAACTCACAACCCTGAGATCAAGAGTTGCATGTTCTACTGAATGAGCCAGCCAGGCGCCCCAACGTGTATTTTTTAAAAAATATATCTGGTTATTTCTGCAGATACATGTTATTACATATTTGTATTTGTAATTATATGTGTAATTTTTCCTTTATTTCCATATTTTCTAAAATGAAAATCACAAAACATGTGAAAATAAATGCTTCTATTAAAGAAATAATCAGGGGCACCTGGGTGCTCAGTTGTTAAGCGTCTGCCTTCGGCTCAGGTCATGATCCCAGGGTCCTGGGATCGAGCCCCGCATCGGGCTCCCTGCTCAGCGGGAGGCCTGCTTCTCCCTCTCCCACTCCCCCTGCTTGTGTTCCCTCTCTCGCTGTCTCTCTCTCTCTAATATATAAATAAAATCTTTAAAAAAAAAGAAATCATATCCGTAATTCTAAAAAACATTCATAGAACTATAAAATGATACAATTCTATAAATTCAGCCTCATCTGGGGTCTGCAAGTTAAAATGGAATACAGAATAGAACAGTCTTTGAAATGTTTTTAGTTCATAAGCATACACAGTAAGTTTATTTAATTTTTTAAAAAATATTTTATTTATTTATTTGAGAGAGAGAATGAGATAGAGCATGAGAGGGGGGAGGGTCAGAGGGAGAAGCAGACTCCCTGCTGAGCCCGATGCGGGACTTGATCCTGAGACCCCAGGATCATGACCTGAGCCTCCAGGATCATGACCTGAGCCAAAGGCAGTCGCTTAACCAACTGAGCCACCCAGGCACCCTACACACTAAGTTTATTTTATTTATTTTTTTTTAAGATTTTATTTATTTATTTAATTGACAGAGAGAGAGAGAGAGAGAGAGAGAGAGCGCGCGTGAGAGGGAACACAAGCAGGGGGAGTGGGAGAGGGAGAAGCAGGCTTCTGGCTGAGCAGGGAGCCCGACGCAGGGCTCGATCCCAGGAGCCCGGGATCATGAAGGCAGTTGCTTAACCAACTGAGCCACCTAGGCGCCTCCACACTAAGTTTATTAATGAGAAGGATTACAGACTCAACTTAGGAGACCTAGATTCTAGTTTGCCTTTGCCATTATCTGTGAGCTCTCAGTAGTATCATTTAACCTCTCCAAGACCTCAATTTTCGTGTAGTAGTGCCAGAACTTTCCACTAAAGAATTTTTTTTTGAGAGACAGAGCGTGCACATATGCGTGCATGAATGGGGGAGGGGCAGAGGGAGAGGGAGAATCTCAAGCAGATTCCCCACTGAGCACTCAGCCTGCGGGGCGCAATCCCAGGATCCTAAAATCATGACCTAAGCCAAAATCAGATGCTTAACCGACTGACCTACCCAGGTGCCCCCAAGAAATTTTTATGATTAACAATAGTAGCTTTCTCTTTCAACAACATACCATCAAGAATTTCTATCTTTGGACATAGCAGACCAGTTTACAAGAGCCACATGATCCCACTGGATCCTTTACCTCAACTAGAAAATTACTCATTAGAGCTTTTAACCTATGATTGATTGTTAAAGTAAACCTCATAAGGGCAGAGCTTTTAAAATGCAACCCTTGCTGGATGGAATATTTAACACTAAACAAGTCCTGCCAGATTACCTACTGAGAGTATTTGCAGCAATAAGGGTATTTTGCAACTTTACTTTTAGAATGGAGTGATTATTACCCTTTTCAGAGAGACAGAAGTTTGAAGCACTAGCACAACGTGCTGGTTAACACCTTCACTTTTTCCGAAGAGATCATTGGGAAACCAAAAACAAAACTGTTCACAGATAGAACAGAGAGAAGCACAAACCTTTAGCCTCTTCTCAAAAGTACTCAAGGAGATCACATTATTTCATTACATTAGTACCCCTGGAAAATAACATATCTTTTAGAATCCTAGTGCTGCTATCATTAACCAGTATCCCATAATTTAACTATCTCCATAAATTCTAGATTTTGGAACTTTAAAGATGATCTATGGTTAGTGACCACATTCAGTAAAGAGTTTTTACATGTATTAAAACAAACAAAAATAAAACCCTATGTTTAATTAAACCCTGGCTCTGCCATTCCATAGCTGTACAAACTTGGACAAGTTATTTAACTAGCTTGGGGAACCTCAGTTTTCTGAGGCAGTTTTTTTCTATAAAACTGTCAGGAGGTGAGCAGGATATCAAGTGAAACACACACAACCATTTTAAAACAAGCAACCTAATAGAACAATTAATATTTAGCAAGAACTCACTACATGTTAATTACCTTGTCTTTCCCTTTTTAAAATTTAACATTGGTATATTATACTTTATTATTATTTTTTAGCTCTGTAGTATTTCTTAATAAACTGTAACACCTTTTTAAGTACACCACTCACTCCACACTCTCACTCCACTTACTGAATCAAGATAAGTAGGAAGGTCAGAGCTCCAAAGAAGAAAACTGCTATTTGACAGTGACAAAAGCTGGGAAAAAACTTTTAAAAATAAACTTGTGGTAAGCATAGCATAATGTATAGAGATAATGAATCATTACGTTGTACACCTGAAACTAATTTAATATTGTGTGTCAACTATACTCAAATAAAAATTAACTGAACAACAAAAATAAGAGGTTTGGGGAAAACAGTGAGTCACTTCTAATGGGTATTGGGTTTCTTTCTGGAGTGATGAAATTTTTTCCCCCATTTTTATTGTTATGTTAATCACCATACATTACATCATTAGTTTTTGATGTAGTGTTCCATGATTCATTGTTTGTGCATAACACCCAGTGCTCCATGCAGAATGTGCCCTCCTTAATACCCACCACCAGGCTAACCCATCCCCCCCATCCCCTCCCCCCCAAATTTTTTTTTAAGATTTTATTTATTTACTTGACAGAGAGAGAGAACGAGAGCACAAGCAGGGGGAGCAGCAGAGGGAGAGGGAGAAGCAGGCTCTCTGCTCGGGGCTTGATCCCAGAACCCTGGGATCATGATGAGCCGAAGGCAGACGCTTAACTAACTGAGCCACCCAGGCAACCCTGGAGTGATAAAAATGTTCTAATATTGACTGTGGTAATGGTTACCCTACTCTGTAAATATACTAAAAACAATGAATGGTATGCTTTAAATGGGTGAATTGTATGGTATGTGAATTACTTCCTAATAAAGCAGTTATGAAAATACATATAGAACATATATTATCAAAAAAAGAACACATATTATCTATATTTTATCACAATTAAAACTTTTTTAGAAATTAAAAACATGTTTCTTATCTAAGGAAATCATAAACAAATGCTATCACCTAACACTTAACTAATATTTAACATTTTCATATATATCTTTGTCTACATGGGTGTATTTTTTATATAGCTGTGGATCACAGTACTTTGGAGGTTTTTTCCTAATCTTTCATTGAAGTACAAGATACATCATAAAAGTGCAGACATCATGTAGAGCTTGATAAACTGTCACAAAGAGACATACCTTGTAATGGTATCTTTTTTTTTTTTTTTTAAGGTTTTATTTATTTGAGAAAGAGACAGCCCTAGCAGGGGCAGGAGGGAGAGGAAGCAGCAGACTCCCCACTGAGCAGGGAGCCCAACATGGCAGGACCCCGATCATGACCTGAGCCAAAGACAGACACTTTTTTTTTAAAAAGATTTTATTTATTCATTTGAGAGCGAGAGAGAGAGAACACAAGCAGGGGGAGAGGCAGAGGGAGAGGGAGAAGCAGGCTCCCTGCTGAGCTGGGAGCCCAATGTGGGGCTTGATCCCAGGACCTGGAGATCATGACCTGAGCCAAAGGCAGAGGCTTAACCATCTGAGCCACCCGGGCACCCCCGAAGACAAGACACTTAACTGACTGAGCCACTGAGGTGCCCCTGTTAACAGTATCCTTAAAAAAAAAAAAAAAAAAATCCCAAAAGCCCCCACTTTAGCTAGCTTCCAAAGTCATTAGGTCTCCACCAAGAGTAACCACTATACTGACTTCTAATAGCCTAGCTTTGTTTTGCCTGTATAACATACAACTTGTCTTTCAATGTTTTTTGTATTTAACTCAGGCTTATAAAAAGTTCCTAAGCAATTTTCAAGGCCATGTCTTAAAAGGTCAAGAGTCAATGATCATAGCTATTTCCTGTTACTTTGATAAATAATACAGCTTTGAACAGCTCTATACATACAGCTTTTTCTCTTTTGAATCCCTCTCCAAGAATAAATACCTAAAGATGGAGTTACTAAATCACAGGGTACCCATTCTTAGCACTTCTACTATGAAGAGACATTTGTTTCAAAAGACTTGTTTTAATATGCAACATGGGAAGGACATGAATATCAGTTTTACTTTAGTTTCTCCAACCAGGATGTTATTTTTTTTTTAATTTTCATGTAATTAGAGTAAAAATGGTTCTGTATGAAATACAATGTTTCTAGGCTGCAAAAAACAGAAAATCCATTTGAAAGTAGCTGAAGGGAGGGAGGGTATTTTCCAACATAACAAGAGGTCCAAAGGTAAGGCAGTTCCAGAACTGGTTGTTTCATCAGTTCAACAAGGTCACTGATAAATCAATTTATTTCTATATTTCTATTTTGCCACTTTTTGGGGTGCTAACTTTGTGCTGTTCACCTTCAACCACATATGTGTATTTTGTCCTAAACCAGAAGCAACGTGATCATTCAACAAATTTTTTTAAAGATTTTATTTACTGGGGCTCCTGGGTGGCTCAATCGTTAAGCGTCTGCCTTTGGCTCAGGTCATTGACGCCAAGGTCCTGGGATCAGGCCCGGCATCCGGCTCCCTGCTCAGCGGGAGCCTGCTTCTCCCTCTCCCCCTCCCCCTGCTTGTATTCCCTCTCTAGCTGTCTCCCTCTGTGTCAAATAAATAAATAAAATCTTAAAAAAAAAAAGCTTTTATTTATTTTGTCAAAGAGAGAGAGAGAAAACACGAGCACAAGCAGGGGGGACGGAAGGCAGAGAGAGAAGCAGGCTCCCTGCCCAACAAGGAGCCAGAATGTGGACTTGATCCCTAGACCCTGTAATCATGACCTGAGCCGAAGATAAACGCTTAACCAATCGAGCCACCCCGGCATCCCTAAAAAATATATATTTTTTAAAATATTTTATTTTTATTTATTTGACAGAGACAGACACAGCGAGAGAGGGAACACAAGCAGAGGGGGTGGGAGAGGGAGAAGCAGGCCTCCCCCCGAGCAGGGAGCCCGATGTGGGGCTCGATCCCAGGACCCTGGGATCATAACCCGAGCTGAAGGCAGACGCTTAACGACTGAGCCACCCTAAAAAGTATTTTTTGAGTAGCTGCTATGTAACAGGCATGTTCTAGACACTGAAAACACAAGAGTAAACAAAACAAAGCCCCATCCTCACAGAGCTTCCATTCTACGGCGAAATAAAAGAAAACGTCATTAAAATGGAGCCTGGAGGCCAGCAGGGGGAGCTCTCACACCCTCCAAGTCTCCCTCAATTGCAGCCGGAACAGGAAGAGATGAACACGGCACGTGAACACCAGTTTACCACCCCAAGAAAGAGGAAAAGTTTTTCTCCTCCCCCAGGCAACAGCCCAGCCAATGAGAGACTGTCACAACTTAGCCAAAGAAAAGCCACTATACTTTGAGCTCCAAGTAATGCCAATGGACTTTTTGATTAAAACAGTCCAACTCCTCCACTTTCCTCCATAAAAGAGCTTTCTATTCTTTTGTTCTCAGATTTGCCTATGGGGTTTTGCCATAGCTTGCTTGTCTCAAATCACAATTTTCTGCTATTCCAAATAAACCCATTTTAGCTGGTAAAATAAACTGACAGTTATCTTTAAGGTTAACACCAGTAACACTTCAGGTAGTAATACTTGCTGTAAGGAAAAATAAAATAGGGGAAGGGGAACAGAAGTGAAAGAAGGAGCAAAGGAAGGAAAGGATTTTCTCCAATATCTGAGGAGATACCAAAAGGATAAGAGGAACTGAACTATACAGAAATCTATGGGGGAAACACTGCAGGTAGAGGAAATAGTGAGTGCAAAGTCCTAAAGACATAGAATTTTTGGATTTTATGAGAAAAAGCAAGAAGGCCAATGGGAAAAGAACTGAGTGAGGTATGGGTAGAGTAAGGGCTGGGGGTAAAAGGACACTGGCTAGTAAAGTTAAGGCTTCACAGACCATTAGAACAACTGATTTTTATTATGAGATGAGAAACCACTGGAGGATTGTAAGCAAAGGAGTGTCATAACCTGATATATAATAACCTGACATATATTTAAGAGACTATTGTAATAACCTAGGTACAAAATAATGGAGCATAGGACCTGGGTGGTGGTAGGTTGTAAAAGTAGAAAGAGCAGTAAGAAATGAGGTGGGTTTTTTTGTTTTGTTTGTAAGGTAAAGCTGACAGAACTTGGGACTGGATGTGAGAAACACAGGAGAGTCAAGGATGACCCCAAGGTTTGGGGGCTGAACTATTATACGAACAGTATTTTTAATTACTGAAATAAAGAAAGAGAAATTTGGGAGATAGGAAATCAAAAATTCTACTTTGGACATATGAAATGTGAGATGCCAATAAGCTCTCCAAGTTGAAATATCAAGTAGAGAGTTTTATATAAAGTCTCAGGTTTACCCATGGATTTGGGAGTCATTAATGCACAGATAATATTTAAGGCTATTAAGACCAGAACAGAGAGGGGTGCCTGGGTGGCTCAGTAGGTTAAGCTCAGGTCATGATCCCGGAATCCTGGGATCAAGCACCACATTGGGCTCCCTGCTCAGCGGGAAGTCTGTTTCTCCCTGTGACCCTACCCCCTCTCATGCGCTCTCAAATAAAATTTGGGAAAAAAAAAAAAAAAAGACCAAAACAGAGGACAAAGGAGTAAGTGCAGATGGAGAAGAAAGCAGGCAAGTGAGGCATAGGAGATTCCAAAGTTTAGGGATCAAGAAGACAAAGAAAAATGAGGAAAGAGAAGGGACAGTCACTGAAATGGAAGAAAATCCAAAAAAGTGTGACTCCCAGAAACCAAGTGCTCATTTATTCAACTATTTATAATGTCATTACTATTTTCTAGGAACTGTTCCAGATGCTACGTATATAAATAGTAAATAAGTAAATATATAAATAGTAAATAAGACATGCATGGTCCCTGCCCTCATGAAGTATACAGTCTCAGGGGAGACCGACAAAAACACAAATTAAACATTGTAACTACTACTAAACGGTAGAAATTTAAGAGACTAAAGAAGGAACCTACTTTACAGAGAGTACAGGGACAGCCTACTGCCTTTTTGAGAAGGTGGCATATAAGCTAAAACCTGAAAGATGAATAGGAACCAGCAAACAATGAAAATGAGGTGAGTGTGGGCAGGCTTAGGTAGAGAAGGCAATAGCTCCAACACAAGGGGATGGTATAAGCAGTCAGTTAAGACCTTGCTTTCTTTGAGGAAGTGAAAGGCTCAATATGTGGCTAGAGCCAACAACAGAAGAGGGAGAACTGAAAAGAAGCAAACCTAGAAAGATCATGGTAATGTGTGAATTTTATTCTAACAATAAAAGAAACCATTAAGAGAGTTTTAAAAGGAGAGAGACATGATCTCTATTTTGAGAATAACTTTGACTACTACATATCTAATACCTAGTAAATCCCTGATGCTTATTAAGTCTATAGTAATGTATTTGTTAAAGTTGTCGTAAATGTCTTATAGCACCAGAGATCTGAATACAAAATTTGGGAGAGTGATGTTTTATCTTCTTCCACAGCGTCACCAAAGCCCAAGTGCTGGAAATGATATGAGCAGCTACTACAATCTCTCTATAATAAAGAGTTCTAGGGGCGCCTGGGTGGCTCAGTCGGTTAAGCGTCTGCCTTCGGCTCAGGTCATGATCCCAGGGTCCTGGGATCAAGCCCCACATCGGTCTCCCTGCTCAGCGGAAAGCCTGCTTCTCCCTCTGCCTCTCCGCTGGCTTGTGCTCTCTCTCTCTCAAACAAATAAATAAAATCTTTAACAAATAAATAAATAAAATAAATAGTTCTACCTCCAGATTTCCAACTCTACAGTTCTCAAATTCATGCTCCTTCAGAAACTTGACATTCTCAAGACTTAATTGCAATTGCTCTATGTTCCTTGAGCCACTAGGAGGTCACACAGAGGCATGCAGTAATCTGTAAATGTCTTAAACACCGGAGAGCAAGGGTTGGCAAAATATAGCCCATGGGCCAAACCTGGTCTCTACCTGTTTCTGTATAGCCTACAAGCTAAGAAAAATTTCAAATGGTTGGAAAAAAAAAATCAAGTAATACTGTTACATGGCACAAAATGATGTTAAATTCAACTTATGGTGTCCACAAATAAAGTTTTACTGGAACACATCCATATCGATTTGTTTATGTATGATCTATGGTTACTCTCACACAAGAGTAGAGCTGAGCAGCTGTGATTATGAGATAACTGTTTCCCATTGGTACTTGGTCCACTAACAAACCGCAGTGACCCAGTTTTAGCTGGACATAATTCTGAATGCAATGCATATTGACATACTGCAACAATATTTTAAATTTACCAGTACACACCTATCAAATCAAAACAGGACAGAGAAAAGTAGACTTCCAATCTAAGTCACACTTCCAGGGCACACTGACTGGAGTGTGGGTTATTTTGCTATCAAATTAAATGGCATTTTATGTTTACCATCAGTGACATTATGGTTGTGCTATAATACCCTATACATCAGCAATACCGCAGTAAATTCATCACAACAGCCCAACTCACAGGAAAATAAAATTTAGAAAAAACAAAAAAACCAGAATACCTTATCATAGCAGGATTTCTTTACCAAAAAAAAAAAGAATAAAAATGAGGTTGCAACCAAAGAAAGCTTCTGAATCGCTCATTTGTTAGCCAAGCATCTTCTAATGGTGAATTATTTAAATTGTTTGATTGCAGGGGCGCCTGGGTGGCTCAGTCGTTAAGCGTCTGCCTTCCACTCAGGTCATGATCCCAGGGTCTTGGGATTGAGCCCCTCATTGGGCTCCCTGCTCCGCGGGAAGCCTGCTTCTCCCCCTCCCACTCTCTCTGCTTGTGTTCCCTCTCTCGCTGTGTCTCTCTCTCAAATAAATAAATAAAATCTTTAAAAATAAATTGTTTGATTGCAGCAAGTGAAGAAACTTGCTCAGAGAAAATAAACTTGTATTAGCCTTTCAGCAAGCATGGCTGATTGAAAAATTGAGGACACTGGTAACAACATCAACAGGCAATTACAAAACAGGGCAAATGGTTTCAAGTGGTTTTCCTTGGCTCCTGATGTATAACAAGATGTTACAGATTATGTTCAATTACTATTTAAGAGTCAAGGTGAAATTTAAAGTAACTAAAGAATTAGCCTCTATGAATAGTCAGCATGCAACAACTTCAGGCAAGAACATTTTTTAAAAGGTTGAGAAAACAATAGTTTAGTACAATCTAAATGGACGCTGTTAAGATGTATTATAACTGGTGCTGGTAAAAATATGAGAATACTATGATAATAATATGATCAACTGTACACCACCAAATTAGACAATCTACAAGAAATGAGCAAATTCTTACAAACACATAAAATTACCAAAATTGACTCAGAATAGGAAAATCTCAATAGACATACATCAAGTAGAGATTCAATCAGTAGCCAAAAAATCTAACAAGAAAAAGTCCAAAACTAAACGGCTTCACTGGTGAATTCTACCTAACACTGAGAGAATATTCCCTGAGGCCTGTATTACCGATACCAAAGCAAGACAAAGAAACAAGACTACTACAGACAGATATCCCTTATGAATATAGACACAAAAATCCTCAACAAAATAACAGCAAACCAAATGGGTTTTTAAATTTTATTTATTTATTTATTTGATAGAGACACAGCGAGAGAGAGAACACAAGCAGGTGGAGTGGGAGAGGGAGAAGCAAGCTTCCCGCGGAGCAGGGAGCCCAATGAGGGGCTCAATCCCAGGACCCTGGGATCATGACCTGAGCCCAAGGCAGACGCCCAACGACTGTGCCACCCAGGCGCCCCCCAAGACAGAGATAGCGACAGAGAGCACAAGCGGGATGAGAGGGAGAAGCAGCTCAGACTCCTAGACAGATTCTAATATTCTTTCCCATTTCTTATTTTTCTCTTTGCTTAACTCTTTGGAGAATTTCTTCAGCTTTATCTTCCAGTTCTTCTTTGAGCCTTCCATTATTTTAATTTCTAGGGGCTATTTGATTTTTTTTTTAAGAGAGAGAGCATGGATGCACATGGGGGAGGAAGGGGCAGAAGAAGAGAAAGAATCCATGCAGGGATTGATCTCACGACCCTGAGGTCGTGACCTGAGCCGAAATCAAGAGTCTGACACTCTTCCGAATGAGCTACCCAGGCAGGCTTCATTTATAAAAGCACATGTTCTTGTTTCAAGGTTACAATATCTTGTTTTTTTTCTCTGAGGTTATTGAGGGTAGGTTTTGTTTTTATTTTTGAGGTTTCCATCTTGCTGCACAGCCTTTTCCCTCCACTTCTCTTTTTGTCTCTAAGGTTGAAGCTTTTCTCAGATGTTCAATGATCTGTGGCTATCTGTTTATTTTTTAAAAATGAGGCACCAAAGCCTTAATGGCAGTTATGTGATCACAATTGGCACTTGCTAACTTGTAGGCTTCACTGAGGAGTTTTACTAGGTTACCTTGTGATGTCATTAACTATAGGTCTTTTAGGCTAATCAGATTTCCAAAAGAACAATCTCTTCTATTGCTAGTATTGTGAGCCAAGGGAGAGAAGAGTATTGGGGGTTTTAATATGCAAGTTTTAGAGACACTTTAATTTTGTCAACTGTTTTCAGTATGGTTAGCCTGGTTCTTAGTTGTCCTGTTTAACCTCTTTAGAAAATCTCCAGTGTTCTGCCCAGAGAGATGGTCATCCAGTAGTGTGAAGTGAGGCAGTATGGGAAATTGGGAAGGTTAGTGTCTCATTAAACAAACGTTGTGCCAATCTTGTTTTCATTTTTGCCTTCACCAAAAGTACCTGGTAGTTGATTTCCTGAGTGTTTGGAGTTCTTCGCTGGAAATTAGTTTTCACAGTTTTCAAATGCTAAATCAGTTACCATGTGTCCTGCATTGCACCTTCTAAAAGTTTTATTGCCATGGCTTCATCTTCTGTGCTTTTTGTTGTGAGTTTACACCCATAGAAAATATCCTTTTACAATCATTTAGTGGAAACTGAGTGGGGAATGGGCAAATGTATGTCTTCAGTCCTCTTTCTGGAAGTTCTTTCAATTTGTTTGTTTTTATTGAGGTAAAATTTACACAACATGCAATTAACCATTTTAAAGTATACAATTTACTATTTTAAAGTATACAATTAAGTGGTATTTAGTATATTTACAATGTTGTGCAACCGACAGCTCTCTTTAGTTTCAAAACTTTTTCATCACCCCTTAAAAACACCCTATACCCGTTAAGAAATCACTCCCCATTTCCTTCTCCCCGCATCCTCTGGTCACCTCTAATCTTTCTGTCTCTGTTTTGCCTATTCTAGACACATCATATAAAAGGCATCATTAAATATGTGATCTTTTTTTAATCTGGCTTCTTTCCCTTACTGTAATGTTTTCCATGTTAATGGAGGTTACAGCATCTTTGAATACTTTGCTTCTTTTTATGGCTTCCATTGTTTGTATGCACCATAATTTGCTTCCCCATTCATCCACTGATGGGCATTTGGATTGTTTCTAGCTTTTGCCTATTAATGAATAATGTGCTGTAAACATTTGTTTATAGGCTTCTATGAAGACAGTATACTTGCATTCTCTTGGGTATAAACCTAGAGGGGGCTTTGCAAGGTCTTATGCTAATTCTGTGTTTAACTTTTTTGAGGCATAGTCAAACTGTTTTTCCACAATAACTACTTTCCCATTTCTTATTTTTCTCTTTGCTTAACTCTTTGGAGAATTTCTTCAGCTTTATCTTCCAGTTCTTCATTTGAGCCTTTGAGCCTTGGATTTGGCAAAAGATTCTTAGATTTGATATTAAAAGCAGGAGCAACAAAAGAAAAATTGGATGAAATGGATTTCATAAAAATTAACTTTTGTTTGGGCGCCTGGGTGGCTCAGTCAGTGCCAAAAAATGAAAAACCATTTTTCATTGCCACCACTTATATATGAGGGTTCCCATTTCTCCACATTCTCATCATTTATTATTATTATTATTTTTTTTTTTTTTTAATTAAAGCCACCCTGGGGTGCATGGGTGGCTCAGTTGTTAAGCATCGGACTCTTGATTTCCGCTCAGGTCATGATCTCAGGGTCATAAGAAAGAAAGAGCTCCATGTCGGGCTCTGCACTTAGCAGGGAGTCTGCTTGAGATTCTCTCTCCCTCTCCCTCTGCTTTCTGCCCCAAATAAATAAAATCTTAGGGGAAAAAAAAAAAAACCCAAGTGGGTATGAAATGGTATCTCATTGTGGTTCTGATTTACATTTCTTTAATGACCAATACTGAACGTCTTTTTTTATCTTTATTTTTATTTAAAAACATTTATATATGGGGCACCTCGGTGGCTCAGTCGTTAAGCGTCTGCCTTTGGCTCAGGTCATGATCCCAGAGTCCTGGGATCGCACCCCACATCGGGCTCCCTGCTCAGCAGGAAGTCTGCTTCTCCCTCTCCCACTCCCCCTGCTTGTGTTCCCTCTCTCGCTGTGTCTCTCTCTGTCAAATAAATAAATAAAATCTTAAGAAAAAATATTTATGTATGTATGTATGTATGTATGTATGTAGGCAGGCTCCATGCCCAGTGTAGAGCCCGATGTGGGGTCTGAACCCACAATCCTGAGATCAAAACCTGAGCCAAGATCAAGAGTCAGTCGCTCAACCGACTGAGCTACCCAGGTGCCCCTTAAACATCTTTTCTTGTGGGTGCCTGGGTGGCTCAGTTGGTTAAGCGACTGCCTTCGGCTCAGGTCATGATCCTGGAGTCCCGGGATCGAGTCCCACATCGGGCTCCCTGCTCAGCGGGGAGTCTGCTTCTCCCTCTGACCTTCTTCCCTCTCGTGCTCTCTATCTCTCATCTCTCTTTCTCTGAAATAAATAAATAAAATCTTTTAAAAAAAAAAAACATCTTTTCTTGTGCTTGCTGGCAATTTATATATCTTCTTTGGAGAAATGTCTATTCAGTTCCTTTGCCCATTTTTAAAATTGGGTTGTCTTTTTGTTTTTGAACTGTAAGAGTTCTTTATATATTCTGGATACTCAAACTCTTATCAGACATATGATTTGCAAATACTTTCTTCCATTTCCTGGGTTTTTTTTTTCTTTCTCAATTCTCAGATTTTTTTCTTTTTTAATAGAGGAAATCAACTTTCTGAAGGGAAAATGTCATCATTACAGAGAATCATTTGCAAAGGTGTTTGCTGAATGGCATTTTTCAAGAACTATTTTTAAATATTTATTTTTAAATTTTTATTATTGAAAGTATAATTGATACAATGTTATATTAATTTCAGGTGTATAACAGTGATTCCACAATCCTTTACATTATGTAATCTTCATCACATTAAGTGTAGTTACCATCTGTCACTAAACAATGTTATTAGAGTATTATTTATTAACTGCATTCCCTATGTTGTACTTTTCATCCTCGTGACCTATTTATTTTATAAGGAAGGTTGTACCTCTTAAACCCCTGCATCTATCTTGCCCATCCTCCTACTGTCTCTCTTCTGGCAACCACCAGTTTGTTTTCTGTATTTATGAGTCTGTTTCTGTTTTGTTTTGTTTTTTGTTAGTTTGTTTTTTAAGTTTTACATATGAGTGAAATCATATGGTATTTGTCTTTCTCTTTTTTCACTGAGCATACTCCCCTCTACGTCCATGCATGTTGTTACAGGTGGCAAGATTTCATTCTTTTCATTTCATATTTTTTTAATTTTATTTACTTATTTGATAGCGAGCAAGTGAGAGAGAAAGCACGAGAGAGAGGAGGGTCAGAGGGAGAAGTAGGCTCCCCGCTGAGCAGGGAGCCCGATGTGGGACTCGATCCCGGGACTCCAGGATCATGACCTGAGCCGAAGGCAGTCGCTTAACCAACTGAGCCACCCAGGCACCCACAAGAAAAGATGTTTAAGGGGCACCTGGGTAGCTCAGTCGGTTGAGCGACTGACTCTTGATCTTGGCTCAGGTTTTGATCTCAGGATTGTGGGTTCAGACCCCACGTCGGGCTCTACACTGGGCATGGAGCCTGCCTACATACATACATACATACATACATACATAAATATTTTTTCTTAAGATTTTATTTATTTATTTGACAGAGAGAGACACAGCGAGAGAGGGAACACAAGCAGGGGGAGTGGGAGAGGGAGAAGCAGACTTCCTGCTGAGCAGGGAGCCCGATGTGGGGTGCGATCCCAGGACTCTGGGATCATGACCTGAGCTGAAGGCAGAAGCTTAACCAACTGAGCCACCCAGGCGCCCCAAGATTTCATTCTTTTTTATGGCTGAGTAAGGATTGTCCTTATTTTCTTTATAGTATCTTTTGATGCACAAAAGTTAATTTTTTATTTTTTTTAACATTTTATTTATTTAATTGAGAGAGAGACAGAGAAAGTGAGAGAGAGCACAAGTGGGGTGAGGGGCAGAGGGGGAAGCAGACTCCCCGCCAAGCAGAGAGCCCAATGTGGGGCTCGATCCCAGGACCCTAGGATCATGACCCGAGCCGAAGGCAGACGCTTAACTGACTGAGCCACCCAGGCGCCCAAACAAAAGTTAATTTTTATGAAATCCATTTCATCCAATTTTTCTTTTGTTGCTCCTGCTTTTAATATCAAATCTAAGAATCTTTTGCCAAATCCAAGGTCATGGTATGTATACACCTATGTGTTCTTCTAAGAGTTTTATGGTTTTAGCTCTTAAATTTAGGTCATTGATCTATTTCAAGTTAATTTACATATATGGTGTGAGGTGGGGTTCAACTTCATTCTTTTGCATGTGGTTATCCAGTTGTCCCAGCACCCTTTGTTGAAGGAACTATTCTTTTTCCATTTAATCATTTTAGCACCCTTGTCAAAAATTAATTGGCCATAGGGGTGCCAGGGTGGCTCAGTCGGTTAAGCGTCTGCTTCAGCTCAGGTCATGATCTCAGGGTGCTGGGATCAAGCCCAGCACCCGGCTCCCTGCTCAGCAGGAACCCTGCTTCTCCCTCTCCCTCTGCCTGCCGCTACGCCTGCTTGTGCGAACTCTCTCTCTCTCGGTCAAATAAATAAAATCTTTTTAAACAATTAATTGGACATAGATATTTCAGGTTTATTTCTGGACGCACTTACATCCTATTAGTCTATATGTTTATCCTTACAACAATAACACAGTGTTTTCATTATTGTTGCTTTGTAGTAAGTTTTCGAATTATGAAGTGGGAGTCTTCTTGCTTTTTCCTTTTCAATATTGTTCTGGCTGTTCTGGGCCCCTTTCAGTTCCATATAAATTTGAGGATTGGTTTTCTCATTTCTTCTGCAGAAAAAGCCATTGAAATTTTGGTACAGATTGCACTGACTAGATTGCTTTGTGGAATATTTTAGTGTTAACAATATTAAATCTTCCAATCCATGAACAAGGGAATTCTTACCACTTACTTAGTTCTTTAATTTCTTTCAGCATTATTTTGCAGTTATTAGTTGTGCAGGTCTTCTATCTCTTTGGTTAAATTTATTCCTAAGTATTGTATTCTTTTGGAGGCTGATGTAAATAGAATTATTTTCTTAATTTACTTTTTTTCAAAAAAGATTTTATTTGTTTATTTGACACACAGAGAGAGAAAGAGAACACAAGCAGGGGAAGCAGCCGGCAGAGGGAGAGAGAGAAGCAGGGAGCCCGCGGGGGGGCTCGATCCCAGGACCCTGGAATCATGACCTGATCTGAAGGCAGACGCTCAACCAACTGAGCCACCCAGGCATCCCTTAATTTACTTTTTGTATTGTTCCTTGTTGGTGTATGGAAGCACAACTGAATTTTACGTGTTGATATTCTACCATACAATTTTCCTTAATTTATTAGTTCTAATTGTGTTTTGTGGATTCTATGGGATTTTCTATATACAGAATCATGCCATCTGCAAAGAGAGAGTTTTACTTCTTCCTTTCCAATTTGGATGCCTTTTATTTCTTTTTATTGCCTAATTGCCCTGGCTAGGATTCCCAGTACAATGTTGAATAGCAGTGGTGAAAGTGGCATCTTTGTCTTGTTCTCGGTCTTAGAGAGAAAGCTTACAATTTTTCACCATTAAGTATGATGTTAGTTATGGGGTTTTCAAAAATCCCTTGATCATTTTAAGGAAGTTCCCTTCTATTCCTAGTTTGCTGGATTTTTTCTTTTATCATGAAAAAGTACTGAATTCTGTTAAATGTTTTTCTGTGTCAATTCAGATGATCCTCCATTCTACTACTATGGTAATTAATTTTCATATGTTGAATGACCCTTGCATTCCTGCCCTAAATTCCATTTGGTTTTTTTAACATGCTGTTAAATTTGGTTTGCTAGGGCAGCTGGGTGGCTCAGTCGGTTAAGCATCTGCCTTTGGCTCGGGTCATGATCCCAGGCTCCTGGGATCAAGCCCCACATCAGGCTCCTTGCTCAGCAGGGAGTATGCTTCTCCCTCTCCCTCTGCCTGCTGGTCCCCCTGCTTGTGCTCTCTGTCAAAATAAATAAATAAAATCTTAAAAAAAGCAGTATGTTAGAATGAATATGGAATTTCACACAGGTACTCAATTATACTATATCCCACCACAGCAGAAAGAAAATACTTCCTGGGTTTGTTTTTTTTTTAAGATTTTATTTATTTATTTGAGATAGAGTACGGGCGGCGGGCAGGCAGGCAGAGGGAGAGGGAGAAGCAGGCTCCCCACTGAGCAGGGAGCTGGACTCAGGGCTCAATCCCAGGACCCTGGGATCATGACCTGAGCAAAAGGCAGCTGCTTAACCGACTGAGCCACCCAGGTGCCCCAAGAAGAGTTTTAAAAAGCAAAGGATTCCCTTAAGTCCTCTCACTGCTGAAAAATAGTAATAATGAACAATTGTTCAAAGGAATTCTCACCCAAAAAGAAAAAACAGGAGAATCATTTGGCAACCATCTACCTAGCACTATTATGCTTGATTACAGGGACAAAGTCAATAGTGAAGAAAGATGCTGCCACTATAGCTTAACATCCACATGTAGGAAAAAATAAGTAAGGTCAACTCACAGTCAAAGAGAATATATACTAGTATGATTTTGTTAAAAAAAAAAGACCAGGACAATTTAATTTTTTCCTACAATAGCCATTATAGTGGCCTACAAGGAGAAAACAATTAGAAAATAAAATCTACCTAAATTATAATAATAAGCCTTTGTCTGAATCCATCGCATGTGACATTCTCACCAGGGGGCAAGAAATCATGGTAGCAATTAGGTATACAAATTGTTGTTTTGGAAACAGTGACTCATAGATATCAACATTTAGATAGCTTGTCCTTTAGTACAACATCAACATTAGTACCTTGTCCTTTTCAAGTTACTTATGAATAACCAATATGATAATATAAATATATATTCATGTTTCTAAATGTTATATTGGATTAGTATTATTAGTATTTGTATAATACTTGTATTAACTATAATGGCAATGGCAACTACTATGGAAGACAAAATTCTAAATTACCATGAGAAGCTGTGGGAAAATCTCTTAAAAGCAGAGAAAAAACAGTGGTGCCTAGGTGGCTCAGTCAGCTAAGCATCAACTCTTGGTTTTGGCTCAGGTCATGATCTCAGGGTCGTGAGACAGAGACCCTGTGTTGGGTGCCAGGCTCTGCTGAGCTCAGCATGGAGTCCGCTGGGATTCTTGGTTTTTGTTTTTTTTTTTTAGGTTTTATTTATTTTTTTGTAACTTGTACATGCAAAAGTGGGGGAAGGGCATAAGGAGAAGCAGACTCCCCACTGAGCAGGGAGCCTGATGCGGGACTCCATCCCAATCAGGACCTGAGCCAAAGGCAGACACTTAACGACTGAGCTACCCAGGCTCCCTGCCTGGGATTCTCTCTCTCCCTCTCCCCCTGCCCCTCCGCCACTCTCTAAAACAAATAAATAAATCTTTAAAAAGAAAAAGAGAAAACAACAAAGTGGTCAAATTATGATTCCAACATTAATACAGACTACAGTAATACCACACTATACAAATAATAATAACTTTTTACAAAGTAGTGTAGAATAACACAAGCCCAGGGTGGGGGTGGGGATCAAACAAGAAAACACAATGGAGAACACTGACTCTGGAGTCAAATACACCACCTAACAGATGCCTTACCTTCATCAAGTTAATTAGTTTGTCTGAGTTTCAATTACCTTATCAGTAAATGAGGATAATATCTATACTGAAAGGTTGTTGTGAGGATTCTAGATAATCTGTACCAATATCTAGCATCATGGGGCACCTGGGTGGCTCAGTCGTTAAAGCGTCTGCCTTCAGCTCAGGTCATGATCTCAGGGTCCTGGGATTGAGACCCGCATTGGGCTCCCTGCTCAGCGGAGAGCCTGCTTCTCCCTCTCCCACTCTCCCTGCTGGTGTTCCCTGTCTCGCCGTCTCTCTCTCTGTCAAATAAATTAAAAAAAAATCTGGCATCCTATCTGGAACATACACCAAATAAATGTTTATATATATAACATATGCATACATATATAACGAAGCAAATCTGGTTCTCATTAATCTGTGTATTACTACTGACTATAATTTTTAAGTCAACAATAGAGTTCCACTACTTAAAACAGCCTATTACCAGAGAATAATAAAAGCTAAACGTAAGAACTTTAAAACTAGTCATCTAATAAACCACATCGGTAAGTCCTTTACTACAGTGATATGAATGCTAATCTTTTGCTTCCAATGTGTACAAGATGCATGATTTCAGAAAACAGTGTCATGTACTATAGTCCCTCCATTTCTCCCCAAACCAGCATTCTCTTTTACATACCATTTCTTCTCTTAATCCCTTACTACTCTACACTTTACCCCTAGATATCAGGCTACTAACAAGGATGACACCTCCCACCAGACTCCTCTCTGTTCTCCATCTCTTAACAGAGAGATCCTCCATCCTCATCTCTCAAACTTAAGGTTGGTTCCCCTGAGGATACCTCTTCTCTAGAAGTCACTATAGTATACCGGTGCTTATTCACCAATTCTCAAATGTGTACTCTGGGGCTGAAAGAGCCAGCACTCTCTTGTCTACTCCCACACGTCTCCCAGCTTTTGCAACATTTCTTACCAGTCTTTGAAAGGTCCACACCATCCAGCTAAATCATCTTCCATCTGGTATTACCATTATCTCATGTCCTCTAGGTCACTGGCATCTGTAACAGGTTTCCTCTACAATCCAAGTCTACTTGACCCTAGGCATCCTCAACATCCAAGTCCTTCATCATCACCTCACTTCAGCACCCAATTCCAGGAACTTAACTTGGACTTTGACATTGCCTGGATGGACCCATTTGATTCCTTAACCTTAAAATTCTTAAAATTCCAATCTCTTACCACTACCCCTAACTATTCATCACTCTTTCTCTTACTCCTTTATACCCACTGTGTTATCTCCTCTAGATGCACAATCTCTTAACACTTCCCTTTTCTGTCAATCTTTCACCTCCTGGCTTCACTTACTGCCTTACCTAGACTATATATCAAATTCCATCACTTCAACTGCCTTCTTCCAGGCAGCTCATTGCCATCCACTATTTGACCTTCCTTCCATCCAGCAAATTTCAGCCCAGAATCAATCCAATCATTTGTTTTTGTTATTATATATAAGCAGTTAAATATTGCTGGGGGAATGGATGGGGCAGGGGTGGGAGGCGGTTATGAAAGGACAACAACCAATCAGACTGGAAGAAACACAAATAACAGAGAACCGCTATTGCCTACACCAGCCTCAAAAATACACGATCTCTACAAATGCCTATATTTATCCCTTTCATTTCTTCCTTTCTCAAAAAAAAAGTGACCCATCTCCCGTATAAAGTTATACCTCCCCATCTGTGCTCTAAATTCCATTCCCCAGTCCCATCGGTTATCTTTTCTTTCACAGTTTCAACCTTCCCCTTCTCACCACCCACCCACTACTTCCTTCAATCTGTCACTTCCTTTAAAAAGCTTCCCTGAGGAAGCTGAGTTCTTCTCTAGGTCTTCACTCTTCTTCATCTAAAATACTGTTTTAAGATGGGGCAATTTTGATCCCCAGATTACCAATGTCTGGAGGCATTTTTGGTTGTGACAGATGAAGTGGAAGCATTCATTTTTTTTTTAAACAACATATTGCAACTTTATTAGATTTTTCTATTTTACTGGCTGTTTGGACTCAACAAAGGCCTTAGTAACCTGTCACTTTAACATCTTCAGGTGTCACCATACAGAACACAAAATCTGACTGGATGGCACCCGTCAACCTGTCAAACAGAACAACCATTAACATCACAGCTATGGTCATATAATGTTTTTATAATAATTGAATCACAAACATATTCAGTATCATGTGCAGGCTTTCTGCTGCTGCAAGACCTCATCCACGAACTTTACCAAACCAGGCCTTGTTAATGACAGGTCCCAAAAGATGCCATGTGCAGGTAAGGCACACAGCAAGTGGGGCCAGAGATGCTGCAATGCACAACTCAGCTCCCTAAAACAAAGAATTATCCAGTTTAAAATGTCAATAGTACCAAAGCTGAGAGACCTTGCTCTACAAACTAAATTTTTAAGGGAGCCTAGGTGGCTCAGTCCATTAAGTGTCCGACTTTTGATTCTGGCTTAGGTCATGATCTCAGGGTCGTGAGATTGAGCCCAGCGATAGGCTCCATGGAGCCTGCTTAAGATTCCCTCTGTCCCTCTCCCTCTGCCCCCCGCCACAAAAAAATAGGGGCACCTGAGTGGCTTAGTCAGTTAAGCGTCCGACTCTTGATTTCCTCTCAGGTCATGATCTCAGGGTTGTGAGATCAAGCCTGGTGTCAGGCTCCATGCCCAGGCATGGAGCCTGCTTAAGATTCTCTCTCTGCTGGGGCGCCTGGATGGCGTAGTCCACTAAGTAGCGACTCTTGTTTTCAGCTCAGGCTGTGATCTCAGGGTTGTGGGATGGAGCCCCACATCAGGCTCCAAGTTCAGCATGGTTGCGGGGGGCAAGCACAGAGGGAGAGGGAGAAGCAGACTCCCTGCTGAGCAAGGAGCCTGATGAGGAACTTGATCCCAGGACCCTGGGATCATGACCTGAGACAAAGGCAGACGCTTAACCGACTGACCCACCCAGGTATCCCAATAAATAAATCTTAAGAAAAGTTTCTCTCTTCCGCTCCCTCTGCCCCGCCCCCCTCTAAAAAAATAAAATTACATAAAAATAAATTTTTAGAAAAAGTCATGTACGGTTATTGTCTCCATTTCCTCATTTTTCAATGTTATCTGGCTTCGGGTCTCATCCATACACTGAAACAACTCTTAATACAGTATGCACTTTCATCCATTTTCCTGAAGAAGTTGATATTAACCACTCCTTCTTCTTAAAGTCCTCTACTTGAAAAGCAACAATGAAGACATGAAAGCAGAAAATAAATGAAACAGAAAATAGAGAAAAATCAATGAAACCAAAATATGATGCTTTGAGAAGACCAAGTGAACTAAAAACTTAGGTTCACACAAAAACCCATGTGTAATTCTATAGAATTATTCATAACTGCCTAAATCAGGAGGAACCAAGATGTCTTTCAACAGATGAATGTATAAACTAACTCTGGTACATCCATAATGGAATACTTCATAGTGATGAAAAAGAACTACCTATTAATTCATACAATGACATGGATGAAACTTAAATACATTTTGTACAGTGAAAGAAACTAAACATAAAAGGAAGAGGGAGTGACTACAAAGGTGACTCATGGGAGGATTTTTAAGATAAGGAACTGTTCTATATGGTAATGGGGTAAGGAACACATAACACTATGCATCTGTCAAAACCCACAGAACTGTACATCACAAAGAATGAACTTTAATGTATGCAGATTAAATAAAAAAAAAACCAACCAGGAGTTTGGGGGGTTCCAGGATGGAATGCACACAATGTAAAAAGAATGTACTATATATAGCATATGCTATAACCTAAAAAAAGTATCTGGAATATATAAAGAACCCTTCCAACTCAACAACAAAAAGACAACTCAATTTTGAAACAGAACTATTTTTAGGACTTGGATACATGTTTCTCCAAAGAAGTTATACAAATAGCAGGTGAACACACGAAGAGACGCTCAACATCACAAGTCGTTAGGGAAATGGTAATTAAAACCACAGTGAGAGACCAAAAACAAAAAATAACAAGTATTAGGGAGAATGTGGAAAAACAGGAATTCTTGTGCACTGCTAATGGGAATGTAAAATAGTATGGTTAGTGTGGAAAACAGTTTGGCAGGTCCTCAAAAAGTTAAACACAGAATATATGATCCAGCAATTCCACTCTTAGGTACATACCCAAGAGGAAGGAAAACATGTCCACACACAAACAGCATATGAATGTTTACAGAAGCACTTAAACAAGAGAAAGGCCTCTACATTGAAAACCGTAAAATATTGCTGAGAAATTATATAATAACAATATATAATAAAATAATAATGATATATAACAAATTAATAAAATAATGGAGACATTTTATCTATAGGTTGGAAGATTCAATACTGACATCAGTTCTCCCAAAACTGGTCTATAGATTCAACACAGTTTGGAGCGTCTAGCTGGGTTAGCTGATGGAGTATACAACTCTTGATCTTGGGGTCATGAGTTTGAGCCTCATGTTTGGCATAGAGATAGAGATTACTTAAAAAAAACAGATTCAACATAATCCTAATCAAAATTCCAACAGATTTTGGGGCACCTGGGTGGCTTAGTCGGACGAGCATCCAACTCTTGATTTTCGGCTCAGGCTGTGATTTCAGGGTCGTGGGATCTAGCCGCATCCAGCTCCATGCTCAGTGGGGAGTCAGCCTGAAATTCTCTCTGTCCCTCTGCCCCTCCCACTGTGTACGTGCACATACACTCTCTCTCCCTCTCAAATAAATAAATCTTAAAAAAAAAATTCCAGTAGTTTTTTTAATAGAAACTGACAAGCTGATTCCAAAATTTAGATGGGAAGGCAGAAAGGATTTAGAATAGCCAAAACAGTCTGAAAAAGAACAAAGTTGGAAAAGTGACATTGATTTCAAGAATTATTATAAAGGTACACTTATCATGATAGTGTAGTATCAATAAAGGACAGACACACAGTTCAACAAAGAACAGAGTTCAAAAATAAACTCATATATATGGTGAACTTATTTCTGACAAAGGTGCAAAAGCAATGCTGGAAGAGAGAATAGCCTTTTCAATAAATGGGGCTGGAAAAATTGGATATCCATATGTAAAAAAACAATGAACTTGTGTCCATACTTCACACCATACACCCAAAAAAATTAACTCAAAATATATCGTAGACATAAATGTAAAACCCAAAACTATAAAACCCCAAAAGAAAACCTAGGAGAAAATCTTTGGGAACTTAGGTTAGGCAAAGATTTCTTAGATGTAACATCAAAAGCACAATCCATAAAAGAACAAATTCATAAATCAAAACTAAAAACTTCTATAAAACTTCTAAAAAACACACTGTTAGTGAAAAGACAAGACATCTATTAGGAGGAACTCCTTGCAAAGCATAGGTGATGAAGGACTTGTGTCTAAAAAAAGCAAAGAACTCTTAAAACTGAACAATAAGAAAACAATCCTACTTTAAAAGAGGCAAAGACTTGGACCCTTGACCAAAGATGACATACAGAGGATTTTAAAAAATGCTTAATAGTATTAGTCATTAGGGAAATATAAATTAAAACCATAATAAAATACCACCATACACCAATCAGAATGGTAAAATAAGAAATAGTGATGATACCAAATGCTGCCTAAGATGCTGAGAAACTGGGTAATCTGTGCACTGCTGGTGGGAATGTATAAATTTGGCAGTTTCTTATAAAACTAAATTCACATGTTGGAGGTTGGGAGGCAACTGTACTTTTGGGCATTTAAACCAGAGAAATGAAAACTTATATTCAAACAAAAACCTGTATATAAGTGTTCATAGTTACTTTATTCATTATATCCTATAAATGGAAATAGCCAAGTGTTCGTCAAAAGGCAAGACGTTAGGGCGCCTGGGTGGCTCAGTTGGTTAAGTGACTGCCTTCAGCTCAGGTCATGATTCTGGAGTCCCAGGATCGAGTCCCACAATGGGCTCCCCGCTCAGCAGGAAGTCTGCTTCTCCCTCTGACACTCCCCCCTCATGCTCTCTCTCCCATTCTCTCAGATAAATAAATAAAATGTTAAAAAAAAAAAGGTAAAACGTTAAACTGTAATACATCCCTATCATGGAATACTTCTCAGTAATTAAAAGGAACTTAATATAGACAACAACTTGGAAGGATCACCTGAGAATCACAGTGAGTGATAAAAGCCAAACTCAAAAGGTTAAATACTATAAGACTCAATTTATATAACATTTTCTTGAAATAAAATTATGGAGATGGAGAATAGATTAGTGGTGGCCAGGAATTAGATAATGGGGTGGGGAGGAAGGAGGGAAGTGGGTGTGGTTATAAAGGGGTTAGTGACATTGAACTTTGTGGTAATGGAACAGTTCTGTATCTTGATTATGGCGGTGGTTACATGAATCTACACATGATAAAATTGCACAGAAACACACACACACGAGTACATGTAAAATTGGTGACATCTGAGTAAGTTTGGTGGACTGTACCAAAGTCATTTTCCTGGTGTTGATATTATACTATAATTATGCAAGATGTTATCATTGGTGGAAACTTTAGTGAAGGACTCTCAGAACCTCCCTCTATATATATTTTTGCAACTTTCTGTGAATCTATAATTATTTCAAAATTGGAGGGTTTTTAAGAACAGGCAAAAAAACCTGAACAGACATTTCACCAAAAGATATTCAGATGGTAAAAAAGCACACAGAATTATAAATATATATACACATTATATGTATATATGCATGTAAATATAAATTAAGGAAACATAAAATAAAACCACAAGGAGATACTACTACACACCTATTAGAATGCCTAAAATTAAAAAAAAACTGACCATACCAGATGTTGATGACGATATCCAAATGTACATTTCTTTCTTTCTTTTTTTTTTTTTTTTAAAGATTTTATTTATTTATTTGACAGAGAGAGAGACAGTGAGAGAGGGAACACAAGCAGGGGGAGCGGGAGAGGGAGAAGCAGGCTTCCTGCCGAGTAGGGAGCCCGATGCGGGGCTCGATCCCAGGACCCCGGGATCATGACCTGAGCCGAAGGCAGACGCTTAACGACTGAGCCACCCAGGCGCCCCCAAATGTACATTTCCACTAAAAGGAATGTAAAAGGATACATCCACTTAGGAAAATAGTTTGGCAGATTCTCATAAAGTTAAACTTATACCTGTCATATAATCCACCCATTCTGTTCCCAGGTATTTATCCAAGAGTAAAGGAAATATGTATCTACGTATGTTCACAGCAGCTTTATTTGTAACAGCCAAAACCTGGAAACAATCCAAAAGTCCATCAAGTGGTGAATGGATAAACAAATTGTGGTACATGCATACAATGGAAACTATTTTCCAATAAAAATGAATAACCTGATAAACTAACATGTAAGAATCTCAAAAATAACGCCCATTAAAAGAAGTCAGACCCAGGGGCACCTGCGTGGCTCAGTTAGTTAAGCATCTGATCTGGGCTCAGGTCATGATCTCAGGATTGGGAGATCAAGCTTCTCACTCAGCAGGGAGTCTGCTTGAGATTCTCTCTCTCTCCCTTTCCCTCTGCCTCCCCACCCCTGCTCACTTGCTCTCTCTCAAAATAAGAATAAAATAAAGAAGTCAGAAGATGCCCCCCTCTCCAAGTGATGTCGTTTTGGAATACAGGTGATGTTGGTGGGGTGAGGTCCGGAGCCGACGACCAAGAAAGAATTCTTGAGATGTCTTTAGTGCAAAATGGTGGTTTTATTAAAGCACAGGGACAGGACCCATTAGTAGAAAGAGCTGCACCGGGGTCATGAGGAGGGGCCCATTATATACTCTCAAGTTGGGAGGGGGTTAGGGATAGCGTAAGTCTCTAAGGAATTTTGGAAGCAAGGTTTCCAGGACTTTGAGGGGGCTAACTATTGCTGGCAAAAGGTCATTTATTACTGTCTAATAAAACCTTTAGTCAGGAGACCCTTCAGATGTATACAGGTGGGTCATATGCTTGGAGGATGAGTGCCAACACATATCTTGGGGGGTTTAGAGATAAAGGAAATTTCTAAAGGAATTTTTTAAAAGATTTTACTTATTTATTTGACAGAGAGAGACACAGTGAGAGAGGGAACACAAGCAGGGAGAGTGGGAGAGGGAGAAGCAGGCTTCCCGCGGAGCAGGGAGCCCGATGCGGGGCTCAATCCCAGGACCCTGGGATCATGACCTGAGCCGAAGGCAGACGCTTAACCACTGGGCCACTCAGGCGCCCCTCTTAAGGAATTTTTATATGTTAAAGTAGACTTACAGGATCCTGGGGGTTAGGCTAAGATTCTTTTGCCCTTAGCAAAGTATTAATATCGAGGCAGTTGAGTCCCTAGAGGACTGTCACTTGGCCTGTTTCAAGGACTTCTCAATAGGCTATAGGCAATAGGAAATTTAATGATTTCTCTGCTGCCTTGTTTCCCACATCAAAAGTACGCACTCCAGGGGCAGCTGGGAAGTCAGTCAGTTAAGCGTCTGCCTTCGGCTCAAGTCATGATCCCAGGGTCCTGGGATGGAGCCCCGAATCGGACTCCTTGCTCAGTGGGGAGCCTGCTTCTCCCTCTGCCTGCCGCTCCCCCTGCTTGTGCTAACAAATAAATAAAATCTTAAAAAAAAAAAAAAAAAAGGTATACACTACATGATTTCATTTACATGATTTCTAAAGTGACTTCAGTGGCTGTCTGGGACAGGGGAAAGAAAGGTGAGTGGGAGGGAATGACCATTAAAGGGGCATAAGGAAACTTTTGGGGGTGATGGATATGTTCACTATCTTGAATGCAGTAAAAGTTTCATAGAGATATATGTGTCAAAACTTATGAGACTAGGGACACCTTGGTGGCTCAGTCGGTTGAGCATCTGACCCTTGGTTTCAGCTTGGGTCAAGATCTCAGGGTCGTGGGATCAAGCCCGCCATCCTAGCATGGGGCCCCACGCTCAGTGCAGAGCCCTCTTGTCCCTCTCCCTCTGCTCCTCCCTGCCCCCACGGCTCTTACCACTCTCTCTCTCTCTCTCTCTCTCTCAAAAATAAATAAATAAATAAATAAAATCTTTTAAAAAAATTTCTCAGACTATACACTTTATTTTTTTTTTTTTTTATTTTTTTTTTCAGAGAGAGAGAGAGAGAGAGAGAGAGAGAGAGACCACAAGCAGGGGGAGCTGCAGGCGGAGGGAGAAGCAGACTCCCCGCGGAGCAGGGAGCTCGATGCAGCAGACTGATCCCAGGACCCTAGGACCATGACCTGAGCCGAAAGCAGATGCTTAATCGGGTGAACCACCCCGGCGTCCCAGACTATACACTTTAAGTAAGTACTGTTTATTATTGAAGGAGATCAGAATATACCACCCCAAAATATGCCCCTTTGGCATAAGGATTATTTGAGCTGAAGGCAATTAAAAAACAGCAGACACAGGAAGAACCCTGCCCTCTCCCTTTCAGCCTAAAAGCAGGGCATAAATTTTTCCTTTGTAAAGGCAACATAAATTTCCATTTGTAAAGTGTTCGTTCCCCCTCTTCACTACCCTGAGAAGTACTCTTATCTGCATAACAAATCTTACTAAACAACCCTTATTTATCATACATTTCCTAGTCACCTTCCCACAACTACCACCCTCCTCCCCAGAAGCCCAAATGCTCCTTTTTAGTCTCTTCTCCACACTTTATCACTCTGGTAAAATGGTATATAAGCCTCCCAGATTCTTAGTAATGCCTGAAACATTTTATTAAACATCTTATTAATGCCTGAATCAACTTTCCTTCTCCCCACCTCCAAATCTGCTTCTTCTATCACAATTGACCTGAAATAATTCTAGCCTCCTTCCTCTCTTTACTCAACTGATAACAGGTCCTATTGATTTCTTTCCCCTAAATCTAGCTCACCTTTATTCCCACCTTGCCATCTCTACTCCTCTGCCCATATCATTTCTGATACATTTGCGGCCCCCACCCACCCAGCCCCACTCCCTCAATTCCTGCCTTAATCCATGATCCAACGTAGCCTAGTGATCTAAGCCACAAATTTGGTGTTCCTCCTCAGCTTCAAATCCTTCAATGGCTCCCTACAATCTTCATTCTAAAATCCAAATTCCTCATTATGACATAATAGGCTCTCCTTCTCTGGCCAAACCTGGATACTATAGCCTGATCTTCAACCTTACCAAATTAAAGGACTCTCTAACTTGGGTCTTTGGATGTGGTCATCAATGAATCTGAAATACACTTCCTCCTTTATCTATCTAGGAAACTCATTCTACTGGATTCAGCTCAATGTAACCTCTTCTCTGACCTCTCAAATTTGTCATTTATGTGTTCAGAGGGCCTTCTCTGTACCTGTATTACATAGATATTGCTGCATTTATTTAGATGTCCACTCCAATAAACTGAGCCATATTCACACATAATAATGATATAATAAATTTTATTAAAAGATTGAATGATTTTGTACACTCAGCTAATAGTCTTGAGTTCCCCTCCCTCCCAGTTATTCTAAGATCTTATACAATCTTCCTATCTAGTTTTTACTTTCTTTTTTTTTTTTTTAATTTTATTTATTTATTTGACAGAGAGAGAGGGAACACAAGCGGGGGGAGTGGAAGAGGGAGAAGCAGGCTTCATGCTGAGCAGGGAGCCCAATACGGGGCTCGATCCCAGGACCCTGGGATCAATGACCTGAGCCGAAGGCAGAAGCTTTTTTTTTTTTTAATTTTTTTATTGTTATGTTAATCACCATATATTACATTATTAGTTTTTGGTGCAGTGTTCCATGATTCCTTGTTTGTTCATAACACCCAGTGCTCCATGCAGAACGTGCCCTCCTCAATACCCATCACCAGGATAACCCATCCCCCCCTCCCCCCCTCCCACCGAAGGCAGAAGCTTAACCAACTGAGCCACCCAGGCGCCCCTAGTTTTTACTTTCTCTTCCCAGTGCATATCCTTCTATTTTACTATTTAACAAATTCCAGGTTCCTTTCAAGCTAGCCTTAAAGACAAAGAATAAAACACTTAATGCTATTTTGAAAAATCAGGATTGCTTAACTAGATGACTGTCTTTATGCTTCTATATGCCTGTATAGCCATCTGATTCCACCTGAACCACACAAGGAACATGAATTCGCTGTCCCAAATAACCCACCCACCATTCACAGAAACCTATTAGCCATACTTGATTCAGTCTTTCTCTGTACTTATATGACCTCTCACGTCCACCCCAAGAACTCTGACAGAGCAAGAAAAAAGCAAGTGCCAGAAAAAGTAACTGCATAATAAAAGCTGCATTTACATTTTAAAGTTCCTCAACTGCTAACAAACTGTGGAGAGTAAGCGCAGAAGATTCTTTTTGTTGATCCTCTCCTCCCAGCCCCTCAATTTTCTCCTTCCTCCCTAATATATTTTCTTCCAGGCATCTATCTATCCATTCTTCTCTCATGCAGCCATATGCTTCAGGGGAAGTCAACCACATCCTCAAGCCAAGGGATGGGCTTGGTTGGCTAAGAATAATTCCCTCAGTCTTTACCAGTGACTAATTTAGGAAAGGGAATGTAACCCAATTTTGGTCAATGAAATGAGAGGTTGTTTGTTGTAGGCTTCTTCTGGAACAGTCCTTCCTCACTCTTAAAAAGAAAACAGCCAAGTGTAGCCGTGTGTTTGTATCTCTTTCCCTCCCCCTACCAAATATACCAACCCCAAATATAACTATTTTATATATGTTTAAACTAGAAGTTTTAAAATACTACTATTTCTTTCAAATAGCAATCAAATGATAAAAAGTCAATGAAGTTTCAAAAACAGTGATCAGCCAACATTTACTAGGTAATATAACAAAAGAGCTTTCTTGCCTTTGCTCTGAAAAGTAGAGTTCTGGTAAAGCTCAGAGATAACTGGGTGTGTGTAAAAGAAATAGGGAGCACACAAAGAGAAGCCCAAACGTCAGTACTGATCTTGAGAGATAAGAGTAGGTGACAGATGGCAAAACGACCAAAATATCAAAGAAAAAACTGAATCGGTGTTAGTTGGCTATAGATGGTAGATCAATTTTACTTGGGATCTAAATTCAATCAAAGAGGGGCACCTGGGTGGCTCAGTCAGTTAAGGGTTTGCCTTCGGCTCAGGTCGTGATCCCAGGGTGCTGTGATTGCACCCCGCATCGGGGTCCCTGCTCAGTGGAGAGCCTGCTTCCTCTCCCTCTGCCTGCTGCTCCTTCTGCTTGTGTTCGCTCTCTCTCTGTCAAATAAGTAAAATCTTAAAAAAAATAAAAATAAAAATAAATTCAACCAAAGAAATAGTACATATATATCTTTTGGAACATGTGAAAGCAAAATGGTAACTTCAAACAAACAAACAACAAAAAAACTGCCCTAACTAGTAATTTCACATTTTTTAAATTCTTAACTTCTCCCTCATTTAGGTTTAGAGCAATTTTGACAAGTCAAAAAAATGCTTTAAATTTTAAATCATAAATGCAAAATAGCCTGCAAAGGTCAGACATCAGACCCTAATCAGGACAACACAGGAGGGAGTTGTCACAGAGAAGTGCCAAGTCCTCCTTACTGAAAACCTAGAACAACATGACCTCTTGACCTCCAGATCTGCAAGGAAGCAAAGAAAAGAGGCCTAACAGCTAAATTTGGGCCTAGCACAGTTAGCTGTGCAGTACCTTCTTTTGGCCTGGCTCTAATACTGCTACCATTTAAAAATTTCTAGAACAGGCAGGAGTAGAAGCATCATCCCTCAAGCAGCCAATCTGAGCCAAAAGCAGGAAATCTAGTCACAAGAACACACATGTAACTCGTCCGCCCTAGCCCACATATTTTTCCCCCCCAGGGGGAGTGGGAGAGGGAGAAGCCGGCTTCCCACTGAGCAGGGAGCGGGATGTGGGGCTCAACCCCAGGACCCTGGGATCATGACCTGAGCCGAAGGCAGACACTTAACGACTGAGCCACCCAGGTGCCCCAAGCCCACATATATTTTGATTCCATGTGCTCATCATGAGTCTTGGTTTCACCAAAGGAAAACCTGAATATTTCTGAATAATATTACTTAAAACTCTTTCTGGGGCGCCTGGGTGGCTCAGTCTTCAAGCGTCTGCCTTCGGCTCAGGTCATGGTCCCAGGGTCCTGGGATCGAGCCCCACATCGGGCTCCTGCTCCGTGGGAAGCCTGCTTCTCCCTCTCCCACTCCCCCTGCTTGTGTTCCCTCTCTCACTGTGTCTCTCTCTGTCAAATAAATAAATAAAATCTTAAAACAACAACAACAACAAAAAACTCTTTCTGAGAGGTAAGAGGCATCGTAGAAAGAGCCTAAATAAAAAAAACAGGGCTCAGGGTCACTTGGCTGGCTCAGTCGGTAGAGCATGCGACTCTTGATCTCAGGGTTGCAAGTTCAAGCCCCACGTTGGGTGTAGAGATTACTTCAAAAGAAAACAAAACAACACAAAAACAGGGTTCAAATGCCCTATCTTCCACTTTCTAGATAGACCTGGCATTTGTTTCGTCAGGTATAAAACAGAACTAAAACAAGGGCACCTGGGTGGTTCAGTCAGTTAAGCATCGGGCTTTTGGTTTAGGCTGGGGTCATGATCTCAGGGTCGTGGGATCAAGCTCAGCAGGGAGTCTGCTTGAGATTCTCTCTCTCCTCCTCTTTCTGCACCACCTCCCCCCCTTGCTAGCTCTCTTTCTCACTCTCTAAAACAAATAAATCTTTAAAAACAAATGGAAATAACACCTACCTCTTCAGATTATCTTAAGACTTACACATAAAAATACCTTGCACATAATAGGTACTCAATTAAATTAAGTATTTATGTAATAGAACAGAAACAGTTCTATAGACCTAATAGAACACAAACATAAAAAGGAAGTTACAAAATTGATCAAAATTATACGCTGTGCAAAAACAACTCTACAATTTTCAAGAAGAAATCAAGCAACTTTCTAGAGAAGAAGAAAGGAATAGGAGTCAGAGTTCCTGGGTCTTTGTTTTGCGACTAACTGGTTAAATGACCCTGGGCAAATAAACTTGAACCTCAATATCCTCTCTTATAAAATGAAAGAATTATTAGCCAAAAACTATTCTGTGCTTTTTAGCAATGTCACACAAGATCGCAACAAACATGAATCTAGAACCTAGACCTAGCTCAACAGTACCTCAAAATAGTGTTTATAAATTGACTCAAAAGAGAAAGACTGTGAAACAACATGTGGCTGGCAGAGGCAGTTCAGATAAATGGGTAGAGTGAAAGGTTTCACACTGACACTGAAAAAAGATGAATAAAATTAAAGATGATAAACTTGTTATTAACATACAGAGTGAGGAATATAAAATAGGTAGAGCATAATGAGAATGACCAGTGAGGAGGCATGGTATAGATGCAAGGAGCAGGAATCAAAGATGCCCTTGCTTGTGACTTTCAAAAATGATTTGGGGGAGAATAAAATTTGAAGAGAAAATTTCATAAATCCAAACAGGTGGTGACCAAGATTTGAGTTTGGTCACAGAGCAGAGAAAAACGGGGAGATACAATTCATTTTCAAGAAGTGACAAAATTTAGGAACCAAGTAACCCAATAAAAGATAGCAATAAAGTAATCCAATAAAAAATAATTTTTAAAAAATGTATTAAAACTACAGACATGGGCACCTGGGTGGCTCAGTTGTTAAGCGTCTGCCTTCGGCTCGGGTCGTGATCCCAGGGTCCTGGGATCAAGTCCCACATTCCCTGCTTGGCAGGAAGCGTGCTTCTTCCTCTCCCACTCCCCCTGCTTGTTCCTGCTCTTGCTCTCACTCTGTCAAATAAACAAATAAAATCTTAAAAAAAAAAAAAAAAAACTACACACATAAGGAAATATGGCCTGAATAACAAGAACATCTCTATGACCTAACAGTTTTAATATAATCAGAATTATGAAGCCATTTCCTAAAACTCTGTTTTTCAAACTAAAGGTTTGAACAACTGTTTAATATAATGAAAAAGAAAATGTCAAGGTAATGTCACAGAATAGAGGTAAATGCTGCTTTATATGAAACTTCTATCTCAGTTTTCTGTGTATAAACATGTAGGCTTGTGTTAGGATGAAACATAAAATGCATTTCTTACTCTTTTTGCATTACAGCCAAAAAAGTTTCAAAACTTTATATTATGGAAGTTTTCAAACATAAAGCAGGTAGTATTATAAGAAGTCCTCATATATCATTTAGCTTCAACAATTTCTGGATGTCATTTTTTTCCTGAATGTCATTTTTATTGAACAACCCTCTACTGAAAGGATGCGAAAACTATAAAGTAGTATTAATATCAGAGAAAATCAGAGTTTCCTTAAAACTTTTATATTGCAATAAAAAAAAGAAAAATTAACATTTAGATGAAACTTTCTATATTTTCCCCAAAGCCTTTCCAATTATAAAGGACAAGGTTAATACTTATATTCCTTTAGTATTCAATATGATCTCACAAATGTCAAGATGTAAGATAATAAATTTCAGATCTTGTTTGCTCTGAAATGTTCACAAATCAAAAGACTACATGTCAATTATTTTTGTCAGTTAATCACTATAAATTACATAGTAGGATTAAAAATCTAGTCTTGGGGAGCCTAGGTGGCTCAGTCAGTTAAGCGTCTGCCTTTGGCTCAGGTCATGATCGCCGCATCTGGTTCCCTACTCCGCGGGGAGACTGCTTCTCCCTCTGCCCCTCCTCCCACTGTTTCTCTCAATCTCTCTCTCTCAAATAAATAAAATCTTAAAAAAAAAATAAATAAATAAATAACAAAAAAGTAGTCTTAAAATTAAGACCAAGTCCTCTAGTTTCATTTCATCACAAATCTAAAAGTTCAAGAAAACTGACAATACTTAATAAATATTATACTGATACAAGCAATATGATAAAACATTAATATTTCAAAAATAATTTCAAGCTCAGGGAGCCCAGGTGGCTCAGTCAGTTAAGTGACTGACTCATGATCTCAGCCAAGGTCTCAATCTCAAGAGTTATGAGTTCAAGCTCTGTGCTGGGTGCCGAGCCTACATTAAAAAACAAATAATAATAATAAATAATACCATCAAGCCCTTAAATTACTAAGCAGTAAGTGAATTTTTCTGACCCCATAGTCAGAAAACATTTTAAAAATTAAGAAATACCAGGGCACTTGGGTGGCTCAGCTGCCTGGGCCTCCAACTGTTGGTTTCCCCCGGGGTCAAGGGTCTTGGAATCGTGGGACCAAGCCCCACCTCAGGCTCCGCCCTCCATGTGCTCTCTCTCTCTAAATAAATGATAATCTTTTTTTTTTAAGGATTTTATTTATTTGAGAGAGAGAAAGACAGAGAGAGAGGGAACACTGGGAGAGGGAGAAGCAGGCCTCCCACTGAGCGGGAGCCCGACGCAGGGCTCAATCCCAGGACCATGGGATCATGACCCCAGCCGAAGGCAGACGCCCAACGACTGAGCCACCCAGGCGCCCCAAATAAATTATCTAAATAAATGGATAAAATCTTTAAAACATTTTTTAAATACCTACTTTTAAAAAAAGATCTATTTATTTGAGAGAGAAGGTGCAAGTGGGGAGATGGGCAGAGGGAGAGAATCTTCAAGTAGACTCCCCACTGAGCACAGAGTCCGATGCACATCTCCAGGTCTCCAGGGTTCGACCCCACAACCCTGAGATCATGATCTCAGTTGAAACCAAGAGTCCAACGTTTAACAGACTAAGCCATCCAAGCACCCCTAAAAAATACCTACTTAAAAGCATACCAAAAGATCAGTTCACTTCTTATTTATGTACACTAAGTCACCTCACCATCCCACTACTAATTAAAGAGAGAAATGGGTTTTGTAAATCAGAAATAGCACAACCAATTTTTATATTCTGTTTATTTGCTAAACCAGTTTTTGTTTATTTTTTAAAAGATTTTTATTTACTTATTTGAGAGAGCTTGCCCAAGCATGCAGGGCAGAGGGACAGAAGAAGGAGAGAAGCAGACTCCCTGCTGAGCCCTGAGCCTGATCCCAGACAGGAGATCACTAACTGAGCCTACCAGGAGCCCAGCTAAACCAGTTTATTTATTTTTTTTTAAATTACATGCAACAGCAAATCCTATTAACTTTATAATGCTATTTTATTTTGTTGTTGTTTTAAGTAGGTTCCACACCCAGCAAGGAGCCTAATGCAAGGTTAGAACTCAAGACCCCAGATCCAGACCTGAGCTCTGGATGCTTAACCAACTGAGCCACCCAGGCGTCCCTCATAATGCCATTTTAAAACATTTTTCCTATCCTAATCTAACAACTTAAGGAACTTAAAGAGTTTCTGAATGTCATTTTTTAAACTATTATGGAAATTTTAAAACATACAAAAAATACAGAAAATGTTACAATAAACTCTCATATAGCCATCATCTAAATTCAACATTTTTTTTTAAAGAGTTTATGTATTTATTTGAGAGACAACGTTCATGCACAAGCGGGGTGGGGGAAGGGGCAGAGGGAGAAGACTCCCTGCTGAGCAGGCGGGAGAGTGGCTCAATCCCAGGACCCTGAGACCATGACCTGAGCCGAAGGCAGATGCTTAACCAACTGAGCCACCCAAGGGCCCCAACAATCTTTTTTTTTTTTAGTTTACTTTTTTTTTTTTTTAAGTAATCACACCCAAGGTAGGGCTTGAACTCACGACCCCGAGATCGAGAGTCATATGCTCTTCCAACTGAGCCAGGCAGGTTCCCCTAGCTTCAACAACTTTTGAATATCATTTATTTCCCGTCATTTTTATTTAACAACCTTTTTTATTTATTTTTTAAGACTTTATTTATTTATTTGACACAGAGAGAGAGACAGTGAGAGCAGGAACACAAGCAGGGGGAGTGGGAGAGGGAGAAGCAGGCTTCCTGCCGAGCAGGGAGCCGGATGCGGGGCTCAATCCCAGGACCCTGGGATCATGACCTGAGCTGAAGGCAGATGCTTAACGACTGAGCCACCCAGGCGTCCTTAACAACCTTTTTTAAAACAATACTGAAAAATATTTACATTTAAGTACAACTCACAAACTGTCCATTAAAGTGTTCTGGCCAATGATTAATTACCTTGATGGAAAAAAATGTTTTTAGAAATCTTTTTTCATATGATATAAATTAACATTACTGAAAAGTTATTACTCAATATTAATTTCAAAGCTCATTTAATCCTATTTTCTAATTAAAATAAACAGCAAAGTTGATAAAAATTTACCACAGAGGGGCACCAGGGTGGCTCAGTCGGTTAAGAGGCTGCCTTTGGCTCAGGTCACCATCTCTGGATCCTGGGAGAAGCCCACGTCAGGCTTCCGGCTCAGCAGAGAGTCCGCTTCTCTCTCTCTTTCTCTCCCCCTCTGCCCCTCCCCACCGTTGGTTCTCTCTCTCTCAAATAAATAAATAAATAAAATTTAAAAAGAATTTTACCACAGAGCTTAGAAATATAAAAATTATTTTAAGACACTGAAAATGTATTGAAAAAAATTAAAACTGTCACCTGCTTCTGTAACATAAGACATATCCAAACTTTACCTCTTGTAGGAAAATGGAGCGTTCAAAGTTACTTCTCCTGTGTACCAGGGATTTTCTGGCTTTCATAGACATGTAGTTCCTTTGCACACAGCATATCAACATAACTAGAACTGACCCAATGATTAAATTTCAGGTAGCAACTCAAAGAAAGTTGACAGACCATACTACTCAAATCTTACAGGTCCAATTGTTCCTCTCTTCTAAAGTCTACTGAATTCTGGCAAGCAGGTGAGAGCCATGCATTATAATTATTTAAACATTATCTGAAATGCTAAAATATATGCAGATGCATACTACATTTGAGTTAAAATTATGGCTATTAAAATGCTTACTCCTGCTTGTGACTCTCCTAAAGCCTCCATGAACAAACTCACTCCTCTTAAATTCCACTGTTACTTGAACCTCATATGGCATGCCTGGGCAAATTTGATGACTTGGATTTTGTTTTAGAAGCCAGGCTTACTGCCAAGTCTGCCGTGTCTACTCCCCTGACCCACCAGGACAGCTTTAGACAACACCTCCCTTCTTTATGTTACTGCTGTGAGCAGTCAAACTGCAGCTTACTATCAAATGAGGCTCAACCTACTCGGGTTTCCTATCTCTTAAGAGTAATAGGACTGACTTCACCTTATTATGGTTTCCTCAACCCCACCTCTTATTTAAAATAAAACATCACCATACTGAATCATCAACTACTCAATACTAATAAGGAAAGTAGAGGACGCATTAAACTTCACGATCGGTAATACAACTGCTTCTCTTCTCTTAGTAGGCTTCCATTTTATGTATCACTACTTTATTACATTCTCTAAAGAAAAACACTTTTCACATTTTCTTACCAAAAATGTCTTTATGATCACACTTCATTGAAAAAATAAAGAGCAAAACTCAAAAGCAGAGCTTGGGGGCGCCTGGGTGGCTCAGTTGGTTAAGCAACTGCCTTCGGCTCAGGTCATGACCCTGGAGTCCCGGGATCGAGTCCCGCATCGGGCTCCCTGCTCGGCGAGGGGCCTGCTTCTCCCTCTAACCCTCCCCGCTCTCATGTACTCTCTCTCTCTCTCATTCTCACTCTCTAAAAATAAATAAATAAAAATCTTAAAAAAAAAAAAAAAAAGCAGAGCTTGGGATATGCCCTCAATAAAAATACATAAATTATTGGCAAAGTTTACTGGCTGTCACAGAAAGGCAAGTCATAACAATATGCTGATTCTACAATTTACCTTAAATTAATACCTTAAATGCCCTTAAATGCTGAAGATACAGGCCTCACAAGACTCACAATTTCTTGGCCATGTACATAATACCCAAGTTTTAATTTTTGTATCATGTAATATAACTACTACAGTATTACCTCTACTAAATTTAGAAAATATGCCAAAATATCCCTTTTGTATTGGCAAATGGGAAAACCTAAGAAAACGCAGGTATAGCAGGTATAGCAATGCTCTTCCATTGATGAAATTTTAACGCAACATATGACACCTCCATCACAAAATTCTAATACCCCCAGGGGCATCTACCCCTATCAGGAAGTACCAAAGAAACAGAATATTAGGGGCGCCTGGGTGGCTCAATCATTAGGCATCTGCCTTCGGCTTAGGTCATGATCCCAGAGTCCTGGGGTTGAGCCCCACATCATCGGCTCCCAGCTCTGCAGGAAGCCTGCTTCTCTTTCTCCCACTCCCCCTGCTTGTGTTCCTTCTCTCGCTGTGTCTCTCTCTCTGTGTCAAATAAATAAATAAAATCTTAAAAAATAATAATAATAAAATTTTAAAAAGAAACAATATTAAATTACTTTTCCAAGTGAAATACTGAAATATCTGTCAGTGACTCAATCACCAGATACATATTCTCACTGCATTCAAGTCTAAAAAAGCTGACCTATGGTATGAAAGTAAGGCTCAGCAGTAATCATCTCCTCCTATACACTACCTAATGCGCTACACACAAACACACCATTAAATTTCTACAGGAAACCATAGAAGCAACTTCCCTTTTTTCATACTGATTTAAATATCCAATTATACTTAGTATGGTTAGCAAATCAACCAACTTTCCCACCATACTAACAGTTTAATTCCAGAAAGGAGAAAAACATAAAGGCAAGTGACCTTCAGTACTTTTATTTAGTAAAATATAAGAAATGAGGTTAACACTGAAATGAATAACAGAAGAAGTTAGAGTAAAAATGTCTAAGACAAATATTACAACTTCTCTATGCAAGGTTTAAAATAACTGGATCTCCTATCTGCCCCTATTCAGTGTTTTAGTTTAGCATAGAGAAAAGGGTCTAGGAAACAAGAGGAAATAAAAAATAACCTATCATCAGTGTGTGTGTGTGTGTGTGTGTGTGTGTGTGTGTGTGTGTTAAGAAATGTTAACTAACAGCACTTAATGAGCACTACTGGACCAAATGTGCTAAGAGCTTTAAATACATTATCTCACTTGACATAGATAAAACAAAAACTTTGAGTAAAAATTATCAATAGAAACTGAAAAGTGAGAAAATTATCTGAGACAGTTAAATTATAAAAAACACATGAATCAGGACGCCTGGGTGGCTCAGATAGATGGTTAAGCAAGCGTCTGCCTTTGGCTCAGGTCATGATCGCAGGGTCCTGGGATAGAGTCCTGCGTCAGGCTCCCTGCTCAGTGAGGAGCCTGCTTCTCCCTCTGCCTCTCTCTTTCTCTCATGAATAAATAAATAAAATCTTAAAAAAAAACAAACACGAATCAGATTTTAAGCATTAAACAAAGTAAGAACGCTACAAATTAAACACTTTTATGATCATCTAGGAAAAGTTCCTCAGATTTACATAGGAAAAAGTTGTGTATTAAAGTGATATCCAACAAAATTACACATCTTATCCTAAAGCAAATTTCTTACAAAAATACATACTGTATCTAAGATATTTCTCCCCTCTTAAAAAGCAGCAGTAGAAAAGATACTATGCAGTTAGTATATGGCACACACTCCTTCCAGTGACTCTCATTCAGGACTAGAAAGTCAATATTTAATAATGGACCAGCCCTGAGAGTCAAACTTTGAATTTGAAAAGATTATTATAACATCAAACTAAATTAGAGATACACAATCAGTACCCTCAAATAAAGCACCAGAAGCTGCCCTTTATAATGGCAAATAATGTTAGTGAAAGGCATTAAACACTTACCAACTTAAAATTTTCTATTTACTACTGAAGTATATCTTCATTTTGAAGCAAGATATTAAGAAAATTTAAACAAAATAGTTTGATTCATTTTTAACTGAAAAAAATCAAAACTAGCCTCACTGCTAAGGACTCCAGGGTCTTAAATTTTCTTTAATGGAAAAAAATCTCAAAACACCTCCCAAAGCAATAATCTTAAAAACTCAGTCATAAAGGTATCCGACATTATCAAGTATCAAAACATCTAATTTGTACTTTAACAAGCTTCCTCTTAGAACATTCACTAAATTCAGCCCCTCTGCTTATCCTCAATTCCCATCCATTATCCCTTCCTCCAAATATTTTTCAAAAATCTTCTGTATGGAAATCTACATGTGATACAAATACTCTCAAACCCTCAAAGAGATGGAAAACCTTCAGCGCCAAATTACCTAGATCTGCTATCTTATGGGACTGACCACTAAAAGCCAAAGAATTGAAACAAGTCTCATCAACTTCCTCTACCACAAAAAAAGTGAGCACTGACTCAAAACTTAAGCGGTATTTATTCATTAATTCAACAAATACTGGGTGCCCACTTATGTTAAAGGCACTATGCTAGGCATCGATCATACAACTATGAACAAGATATAGACATCATCCCTGCCTTCATGAAACCTTCGATCCAGTAAGGAAGAAAATCCATAAACATGTAAACACACTGATATAACCCCATACTGATCCTAATTCTGCCAAGCAATTTTATTCTCATGGCTCACTTTACTGCCTATTACCATCCTAAAAGCATGTCAGTTAATCTACTTGTTCCTTCAAACTACACACACATAGAGGCACCTGCGTGGCTCAGTTGGTTAAGCGACAGCCTTTGGCTCAGGTCTTGATCCCAGGAAACAAGAGAAAATAAAAAAGAACCAAGTCCCCTGTTTGGGCTCCCTGCTCATCAGAGCGCCTGCTCCTCCTCTCCCTCTGCCTCTCACCCTGCTTGTGCATGCATTCTTGCTCTCTCTCTGTCAAGTAAATAACTAAAATATTCAAACTACACACTCATAATTATGCTTATTAAAATGAAAACCAATTTTGTGAACAAATAATTTTGAATATATAACACATCCTTCTCAGTAGAATTTTAAAATTAGCTGCTAAGTGTTCATAGCAGCACTATTCACAATAACCAAAGGCAGTTAACAGCCCAAGTGTCCATCAGTGGAGGAATGGATAAACTGGGGTATATATACAACAGATTATTCAGCCATAAAGACGAATGAAGTAATGATACATTCTACAACATGTATGAACCACGAAATACTATGCTAAGTGAAAGAAGCCAAACACCTCTGTATGATTCCATTTACACGAAATATCCAGAATTGCTAAATCCATACAAACAAATCCCAGATTAGGGACTGGGCAGCCAGGAAGTGGAAGGAAACAAGGGAGAATGAGAAACTACTACTTAAATAGGTTTGGGGTTTCCTTCTGGAGTGATGAAAATGTTTTGGAACTAGATAGAAGAGGTTGCACAACATTGTCAATGAACTAAATGCCACTGAATTGCTCACTTTAAAATGGGTATGTCATGTGTATTTCACCTTAATGGGGGGGGGGACCCTTTAAAAAACATAGGTATCCCAATATTTTAAAGTGGACTTTTTATCAAATAAAACTGCTCAAGTTTAAATTTGGGAATTTCATTTATAAGTCAAGTGTCAAACTTTAACTCCTTCTAGACCCATTTCAATATCAAAATGGTTTTTGGGGTTTTATGGTAAAAATCATTTCTTAAAAAGCTGTTTTCGTAGCTCTTAAATGTTATCCATTTTTTTGGATGTACATACAATTCCTACTTACATAAGGATACTCCTTTATTGATCATGAATTTGGTATATAACATGCTTTAATCAAGTCTGTGCTCAAGAAAAGTCTGCGGATATCACCAACTGTTTATTTTTTTTTTTTTTAAGATTTTATTTATTTATTTGACAGAGAGAGACACAGCGAGAGAGGGAACACAAGCAGGGGGAGTGGGAAAAGGAGAAGCAGGCTCCCCGCTGAGCAGGGAGCTCAACGCGGGGCACGGGGCTGGATCCCAGGACCCCGGGATCATGACCTGAGCCCAAGGCAGACGCTTAACGACTGAGCCACCCAGGGGCCCCTGTTTATCTTCTTTATAATAAAAATACTCATTAAAAAGATGTTTTTATTAAATCCCAATAATCTAAACACACAGTTCATTGCTACTCTCTCCACAAATCCCACTTTTCCCATTTCTACCTATGTTGTAACACATACCACCATGCAGTCAGCCTGGGGGCATAATTATTTGGGTTATGTGTCCCCCTCCCATTTCCCAAGCTCCTTGAGGGGCCTCAAGCCTTTTTTGCATCCAACAGAACACTACAAAGTACCTAACAGTATCTTCAACCTAAAAGGTGCTCAAACAACGCTTGTGGAACTGAAATAAACTCAGGCAACAAATAACTGTTGTAAATACTATGTTGAAAAAGACAACATATAAATACTAAAAGGGCTGATAAGACAAATACTGTCCAAAAAATCCTTTAGCTTTCACGTTCAGATATGTTTTTCAGTGCAATGGGACATCAATATGATCACGAAGTAATTCATCTAATACCCAGAAAGAATAAATAGGGATTAGTCTTATCCATCTCTCTTTTGAAGTTCGCCTGTATATACAATAGGGAAACTGAACTTAATGAAGCACAGTATTCCAAACCAGGTCACAGGAGAGCTCTAAGTCCCCAGCCATCCTGTTTCTATTTCCTGATTGGTCTGACCTCCAAGCATTATGGTGCCCAATCTTCCCAATTCACGATCTCCTCTAAAACACCTTCTGCGGTGAGCTTTTAATTAAAATAAAGACTGAGTTCCAGAACTTTCTAGAATTATGAACAAGGCACCCCACTTTTTTTAATCTTCCGAAACATTTTGCTCAAGAAAAGAAATCCAGTTTTCAAAAAGTCCCGTTATAGTTACACTTCGAATTAAACGTGGGCCATAAACTTGGACAAGTGTTAACCCAATGGCACTACTCTCCTAGCAAAGTAGATTTAAACAGACATGTGCACGAATTTTTGAGAACTCCTACATCTCAAGCATGTGCACCTTTCAAATAAAAAATGTTAAAAACCTGGGATAGATGAAAAGCCAAGTGCGCTTACACTTCACAGGGACAGCTTTTTCTCCGCACCACGCTGGCAAAGCAGCGACAACCAGACGCCAGTTGGGCAACGGCCCCGACCCTCGGCCTCCAAACCGCAGGCGTCCACTAGCCACAAGCGTCCCGGAGTCGAGTTCCCCACTAGTTCGCTTCCAGCCAAGCCCGCGGCCACTTCCACGTCGCTGCGACCCACACGCCTCTTAAGCAATTTAAATCCGCTCTTCACTCACCGCACGCACGCACACACACACACACACACACACACACGGTGTTACTAATCCCGGGACAACCAAGGGACGAGGGAAGGGACGAGCTCGTGCGAACCAGGAGAGGAGGGGACGCTCCCCGGTCCCGCCCGGCCCGGCACCCACCTGCAGGCCGCAAGCCCGAGGGCGGCGGCGCCGGCGCCCCGTCCTCGCCAAAGACGAGTTTGAAGTCGAGCTCGTCGTGGGCGCCACAGTTTGCAGTAGTCATCGGCGTGGCCCAGGGTGCTGCGGCTCCTCCTCTGGCTGCGGCGGCGACGGAGGCGGCGGCGGCGGCGGCGGCAGCTCCTCAGCGCCGCTTCATGCCGGGCCGCACGGGCCAGGAGGTCGTGGCTCCGCGGCAAAGTTTCCGGGCGGGGACCGTGACACCGAGCGTTCCGTTCCAAACTCGAGAGCTGGCCGCGGGCCGAGTCGCACCAGGAGCCGCCGCCACAGCCTGTCGCTACTGCCTAAGCCGCCACGGTCGCCTTAGCCGATATTCCCCGCCCCCTAACAGCCGCCGCCGCCGCCGGCGCGCTGCCGCGCCGTGTAGCACGCCTAACCCCGCCCCCTACCGCGCGCCCATCCGACCGTGCTGCCCATCGGCCACTGGCGCCCCTGCTCGCCCAACGGCTCCGCCCCCTTCGCTGGCCTACCGCGTGATTCCCTCTCTGGGAGGAAGTCACGTGCACAGAGTTGGATGGCCCCACTAGCTCTTGGGAGTTGTAGTTTGGCCGCTATTCTCTGCTTAACTTCTAAACCAGGGCCCTCTCAGTTGGATTGAGTGCAATCCATTCCACCCGCCAATCGAAGATCCCTTTCCTTATTGGGCAGAGCTCACGTCGAGTGGGGTTATGGGTTTGGTGACGGGCGGCTGAAATGTTGCTCTGATGGCTGAGTTTGGGGACGGTGTCAGGGCCGGGGAAGGTTACGTGAACGCCACTCACACGCTCATGCCGCCACCCCAACCCTAATGGCGGAGTCTAGCGAAGGCAGGGCCGGGCCGAGCCTCCGGCTAAGGTGGGGCGGAGCCGGAGGAGACCTGCGCAGCCCGAGGAGTCCGGAGTCTCAGCTCCTCAACAATGCAGACCCACCCCTTCGGGGCGGGGCCCGCGTCGGGTGGCTGCGCCTTTGTCTGTCCCTACGAGCTGGCAGCTGCTCTCTGGAGGACAGCCGGCGCGTTCGAGGCCTCGGCAAAGCCCCACCAGCAAGGTCGGTCCACTGCTGGAAGTCGAAGCCGATTGAACCAGAAAGCCCGTCGTGAACTCGCACCACTCATGGGCTCGATGACCTCAGCATCCCGGTGCATATCCGTGAAAGCGGGAGGACCCCCTACCCAAACTGAGTGGTTGTTAATGGAGAGGAAGTGACACTGTGTCTGAAGAACTGTTTTTCGCTCTCGGTCCCTCCCCAGCGCGCCTCTCTTCCCTTGAGACTCAGGACGACTCCTCCTGGGCCTGGGGTGGTGGCCGTGCCAGGGGACGCTGAGCCTGGCTTGTTTACTTAGGGCTCCTTCAAACGCAGGGTGGACCAGGAGCTGGGAAAAGTAGCAGTGACCTACTTCCCTAGCTCCAGGCCCCACAGGGCATAGTATCTCTAGAAGCAAGTTGCTGTAGGAACTCATGGCATTAGGTCTAGAGGCTTGGGTGCAGGTGCAAGGGCCCAGGCACTCACCCACAAAAAGGCGAAGAGGACAAAGTGGAATGCTTTGTAGAAAGGTCTCAATATATGGACTGATACCTGAGCTACCAGGGAGCCCTAAGGAAGGCCTAAGTAGGCTTTGGGTCAGGAGGACAGGTAATGTCCAGAGTAGATGAGATGTTCATCTTGGATTGGTACATCCCTGAGGTCAGAAAATTTTTCCTGCTCAATGCTCTGTACACATACCTGAGCTGGACCTAGAGAAGCAGAGATAAATTAGTCTCCCTTCAGGGGTTGGGGAGAGGAGGCCAGCAAGTCTATAATCACTGTGCAAAGAGATTAGGGATGTGCCAGGATCTCCAGAAAGTTTCATAATCCCCCAGGGTTGCAGGGCCTCCACAGGGCTGAGTTAGGAATTGGAATGATAGCTGAGAGGTGAGGAAGATGATTCCAGGCAGAGGACAGATTTCCAAGAACTTAGAAATCAGAAAGCACAGGCAGTGAGCAGAAGCCAAAGGTAAGGCCAGATGAATGGGAAGAGTGCTATAGGCCACTGCAAAGTATCTAGACTTTATCCAGAGGGCAGTAGGGAGCCACAGAAGGATTTAGAGCAAGGAACTTACATATTCGGAAATCTGGGGGAGGGGGAGGTTAGGGACAGAAGAAAATAACGGGTCAAAGAGAGGGAGTAAACAACACTGTGTGGGCAAAATATCCTCCTAATGAGCAATTTCAGGATGTGTTGTCCCCCTGCCTAGACCTCCCCCCAACATACTTCCCTAGGTTATCATCTGGATTGAGAAAACGGACCTTTATCTATCCCCTCTGCCCTCCAAACCAGGGGCTCAACTAGCCAGCCGGGGGGGGAATGCAAGAGGGAGACCTGGACCTGTCAGTCCCATCACTGGGAAGAGACCACACACAGAAGCTAGAGATGCCTTGAAAAATTCACCCATTCACCAAATGAATCCATCTGTTTCCCCGCCACTGTGCAGCTGGAGAACACTTAGACAGGGTTACATCTTAGGAAGGTTTCTGGTCTGGAGGAAACTGAGAACTCTAACCTGAACTGATAAGGGCTGGAGCCACAGTGGGCACTGACTGCAGGAAGAGTGTTGCCACCTTGGTCAGAAGGGCAGCAATGGCTAAGAGCTCTGCAGGCTGGGACTATCCTATCCCACTCACACACACCGATACATTGTCTCTCCACCCCTTTTCCTCAGCCAGGATCTCCCCTATCAGCTCTTCCTCAGGCCAGCTCGAAAGCTCTTTAGATGGTAGGAGGTCATCTGACCTGCCGCCAGCCTTCCGAGAGCCCTGTGAAACCAGGAGGCCAGGGGACTACTGCAGTAGATAGGACTCCAGACTCATGGACAAGGACTATGTGGGTCCCTGTATACCCTCTCTCCCTCCTGTGTGAATGCGAGCCAGGCCTGAGATTTAGGGAAAGCCATTACCTTCATCAGCTGCCATAGGCCTGGTCCTAAGCCCCCAATGTTGAAGGCTCTCCTGTGGCCTCTGAGCCATGGAATGGTACAGCTTAGCTTAGCCCAGCCCAGCCCCTTTTGTTCCACATTAGGGGAAACAGGAGCCTTGGAGGAAAGTCAGGGTTTAGAAAAGTTCTTTCTTTCCATGCCACATACCCCATTCAACAAGCTTGTCTGATTCTTCTTTTATTCCTGCTCCCCACACCCACACCAAGGCTGGCCGTGGCAGACACAAGAACTGCCCTTGAGCAGCTCCCAATCTGGGCAGAGGCAATACCTGCCAACTCCAATTGAAGAAAGTTGGTTGCTGAGGTCAGCACAGGGTGCTGAGAAGACAGGGTCAGCACTTTGTTCTCAGACACTAGGCTGAGGAATTTGGACTTGAGCCAGAGGGCAATGGAGAGCCATAGAAGAGTTCTGAGCAGGAGTGACCCTGGAAGGAACTAAGTGTGCAGGGCTAAGAGATTCCCCACTCGTCTCTGCACGAAGTCCAGTCTTCTTGCCTCAGCCTTCGGAAGATGTGCCACCCCCTCCAGCTTTACTCATCCCTCCCTCTCATGCTCAAAACCATGTGTCCCCAAAATGTGATGAGCTAAGAGGAAGTCCTCAGTCTAGGTGGCTGGAATGGATGAATACATGCTGTGGACACTAGCCCACAGAGGGGTTTGGGTATCTAAGTGGCCACCTAAGTGGGCATGGTGAGAACAATGAGTGAAGCTTTCAGACCTGACTGGGCCCTCCCAGTTGGTCCCAGACTTGGGCAGGTCACTCTGAGACCAGGGCAGGCATCACTGAAGTATGCTAATGTGAGACTATTTGAGAGCCAACATATCCTAGGATCTTTGCCAGATATCCTCAGTTATGGAACACACATGAGCCCCTCTCCACCTGCTCCCCTGTGAATGACCCTCTCCCCAGTTCTTTTCCTGGGCCCTCTAAGCTCCCATACTCCACCTCTATTTGTTTTTTTTCCAGACTATGTCTTAACAGCTGACCTCCACCCCCGCCTCTCCTTCCCCATAGCCCAGAAATAAACCTAACCCCACCAGAGAAGGGGCTTCCCCAGGGAAAGTACACTGGTGGGAGAAGAGGCCTGAGGGTACAACCCAACCCCACAGAAGTGGATCTTTAGACTTGGTATTTGGTCACCACAGGTCCCGTCCACAAGCTCTGACTAGCTCAGGATGCCCGCAGGTCCACGGGGGCCTCTCTGTCTGCCCTGTTCCACTTGGGATATGAGGGAAGACAAAGGGGGCATTTTAACTGAGACAGGTTTTTTGTGAGAAAAATCAGACAGAAATTGTGCCTAAAGCTTGATACCAAGCCTCAGCTGTCTCCTGGGTGGGGTCCCTTCTCTTAGAGCACTTGTCTAGGAAGCTAGGACAGCCCCAGCATGGAGTGACCCCATTAGCGACACAGTGCCCTATCACAGGCCTATTTATCCTCCAGCCAACCTCCGGCAAGCAGAGAGCAGCTGATCTCCCTCTCAGAGGAGGGCCCTCAGACCCAAAGAGCACTAGAAGTGACTTGCCCAAGGTCAGACCACAATGGGCCCTGGGAGATGGCTGGTAGTGCACACAGAAGAACAAGTGTGCAGGGAGGGGCGACTCCGGGATTGAGACAGGCCTCACCTGCCTGATCTTTCACTCTGGCCACCAGGGCCAGGGGCTGCTGGCTAGCATAGGGGCCTGACCCCAGGGACATGACAGAAACATGGCCTTGGCCTGGAGGGGAATGCCCCTCCCCACAGAACTTGGAAAAGGGGAGGAGAAGTAGTGTGTTTACAGTGGAGGAAGCGGGGGTGGTGCAGGGCAGGGACCTTTGGTCAGAACGCCCCTCCCAGTAAGAGGGGGAGGGCCCATGAGATGTGGTAGCCGTTTGTTTGCTTCTCACTGCCAAGAGGAAATTAAAGAGAATCTGCCACTTCCTTCCGGCCCAAGTGGGATAGTGGGGGCTGGTGGCAGGCAGTGGCGTGGGTGGGCACTTGTAAGGGCCCCAAACTGCTGGCATCAGCAACATGTGTCCTCAGTGTCCCCTGTCTGGAGCCGAGACCTCATCAGGTCTGGGCTCCAGCCAGCTGGGGATCAAACCCAGGACCCCCCCCCCCCACTCACCTGAGCTGGTCCCTTCCTGGAGCACCCATACCCTAATTGTTCCCCAGATTCTATGGCACCTCTCATCACGAAAGTTAACTGATGGGTAGTACCTCAGGTTTGCCATCAGTAGAATGGGCTTCTTGGGCCTTCCTGGCTCAGCCCAAGTCCTATGAGCATTAAAGATGATACCCTGCTCCTCATTTCCGACCAGACCCATAAGGATGGGCAGGGGATATGCTTTAGGGAGCTCCAGCTCTGCACAGAGGGTGGGAATAAAAGAATTATGCCAGGCCATGAGTCTGTGTGTGAAGATGCCCAAGGCTAAAGCAGCCAGCCATGGGTAAGGGTAGGGGGATCTTTATTGCACTGTACCAATGTCAGGTTGAGGAGGTGCCACCTGAGAAGCTCCTCTTTTCAAAGAAAATACTGACGTCACTGGGAATTTGGCCTTGCTACTCAGACCCACCAAGGGAGATGTGCACTCTAGGCACCCTTTAGCCTGTGCTCCAGGCTGATGGCCCAGGTCAGGACCTCCTAACTCCTGCCAGGAACAGTCAGAGAATTGTCCAGTGGCATCTGGTTCATGCTCTGCACCCACAGACATCTTACGGCCAGGGTCCCGAAGCAGGTGACCAAGGTAGGGACAATGGTCACCAGCCTTCCAGGGGGCTCTCTTCACCACTTCCCAAGGCCACAAAGAGCTTCTTGCACAGCTCCCCAGGTACCGCTTGCTCCTGATTTCTGGGACCCCCAGGGTCTTGGTCAGTGGCCTCCCGCTTGCGTTTGTGCCAGGAGGGGCTCTCCTCGCCCAGCCGACCCTCAGGGAGGCCCCGGCTCCGCAGACAGACGATGGCCGCAGCCTGCTCCGCCAATTTCTTAGACTTGTCCCTGGGCAGACGAGGCATGGGACAATAAGGCAGGTAGGTAGGCAGGCTGGTTGCAGGACGAGAGGCTGAAAAGGCCTGACTCTATACACCCTTGGCAAAGACTCTGACAAAACTGAGAAAGGGGGTGATCACCTGGGGATGCCACTGCCCAGGTACACCATCCTCCCCAAACCCTCCTCGGCCAAGGCTGGGTTCAGGCCCCTCATCCCACGCCCCAAGCCCACTGACGAGGAAACTCACCACAAGGTGGACTGGTACTTTTGCTCAGCAACAGTCACAACAGAGCAGAAGAAGCGATCCAGGGGGCGCTGAACCTGGTGCGAAGAGAGGAAAGGAAACAGGGATGGCTGCATGGGAGCAAGAGGAATGAGCCCTGGGGCTCACCTGCCAGGATCACGTGGAAGACAGAAAAAGGGAAGTACTTCCCACCTAAGTTAAATGAAGGCTACCTGTGTCACATGCTCCTCCCCAGCAGAAGTGCCTGGTACATCTGCCAAGGAAGAAAGGCAGATACATAAACAGGCAATGACATTCTAGTGTGTCAGGAGTTCAATCGTGTCCCTAAGCAAAGGGCCATCAGAGTCCTTAGCTGCACGTGACCAAGGATCCTGCTCCTACTGACATCTGGATGGGCCAGGTCACCCAACATGAGGAGGAATTCACCAGATGGCAACGGGGTGAGAGGGGGCAAGGATGGGGCAGAGAAGGTACACTTGGCAGAGCGACCACGTGATATGGCTGGACAGAGAGCTGAGTGAATGAGAGAGGAAGCAGAAGGGCATGTGGGGAGACTTGTGCTCTGTGCTGAGGTGCTAGGGCTTGATCCCAAAGGCACTGGGGAGAGGATGACTTGAGCAGGGAGGCAGAGGTCAGATCTGTTCTGGAAAAGTCACTCTGGGAGAGGGGAACACAAGTCCTAGAAGTAGATCAGAGGTCAGAAGGCCAGTCCAGAAGAGACAGAGCAGCCTAAATAAGGCATGGCCATGGGGACCAAAGGAGGTGAAGAAAGACTGTCTTAAAGTTTCCACCAAGGGGCCTCAAGTCTAGGGCCCAATTCTGAGCCCCATTGGCTGAGGCCTGGTCCAAAAACATGTCTGTCTAACTTTTAGGTTAAGTAAGCCAGTTGGTCCTTTCCAGAGAAGTCTAAGCAACACCACTGGCAGAGATTGGCCCAAGCGGCCCATTAAGTAGGTCTCAAGTCCAGTTTTATGAAAGTGGCCAGAATGAGACAACAGGCCCACTATCACAGGAAAGGTGCTATCATACTGGTCCAGCCGCCAGCAACCATTGCATGCTCATGGAGGGCAAAGCCAGGCTTCAGTCAAGCAGTCTGGAATTCAGGGTACAAGCTATGGGTGTGTTGGGGGTGATGGCACCAGCCATGGGAGGCACTGTAGAGCTGGATGCAGGGCAGGCCACAGCCGGGAACTCACCGTGTCATACACAGGCTGCGCCAACTTCTCCTTCCGGCACCACTCCAGCAGGCACATCTTGGGGGTGATCTGGGGTGAGTATGCTCTCCTGGGGCAAGGAGAGGAAGGAGTCAGCGCTCACCCACCAACACCACCAGGCTGCTGCCTTAGGATTCCTGTACTTATTCCCCTGAGCTCCCATTTCTGTCCCACCAGTGGTGTGGAGCCTGGATTCTACCTAAAGGGAAGATGGGCTTCAGCATGCTTGGGGAATTGGGATATGAAGTGAACTTCCAGCACTCTGAACTCTAGCCTGGAAAACAGCTTTCAACAGCCAAAAATTAACGTCCAGGGGCACCTGGGTGGCTCAGTCGGTTAAGTGTCTGACTCTTGATCTCAGCTCAGGTCTTGATCTCAGGGTTGTGAGTTCAAGCCCCGTACTGGGCTCCATGCTCAACATGGAGCCTACGTTAAAAAAAAAAAAAAGAAGAAGAAGAAGGTCCAGTTTGCCTCTCAAGACAAGACAAAAGGGAGTGGGTGGGGTTGGGAATACAAGGGGCCAAGCAATGGTCTGGGATCTAGCTCTGTACCCATCCTTATTAGGTCCCCTGAGTTGTAGGACAAGGTGGATCAAGGAAAAGGTGAGGCTTGGTCACCCCAGGACATCACCCACACCCCTGACAGTGCTGCCTTGGCTTTCAGGGACTGTCTTCCCAAAAGTGCCTTCTTTGGGATGCTGAAAAATGAGAACAAGGATCCAAACCAAGAAGACTTGTGGTCCCGGAACTTGGCATTAACCATGTATAGCAAGCAGCAGCTGAGGGCACAGGCCCTGGCCAAGCTGACGCCAACCTGGAGACCTACCGGTCAAACTTGACAGCCATCTTAATGACACCAGAGGGGTCTTCAGCTGGCTCCCCCACAGCCTCTGGGGTCCGGGCCAAGAGCTCAGCCCGCCGGGCATTTAGCTCCCGTGTCACGTCCTCGTAGAAGGCACCAAGACCAAAGGCCTCACTATGGAAGGACAAGCAGAGCAAGCCCTTTAGTGGACCCAGCATCCAGAGAAACTACTGTAAGAGCCCAGGGCCTCACCACTAGAAATGACCCCTCCTCACCCCGCCCCCAAGCGTGCGCACACACACACAAACACCACTGGGACCTACCCCTGGGATCAGCCAGGACTGGCAGAGAGTGAATGTGAGCCGCTGAGGCTGGACAGTGGAGGGCAGGCTGGGCTGGGTGGAAAAGGCTGTAAAGGTCACCTCTACCACCTGACCCCAGCCTCTCTTCCAAAGAGGAAAACACAGGCAAGTGTCCCCAGCCAGCAGTAAGCAAACTGACCTACACTGAACAAGCGCCTGGGTTATACACAGCCCCATCCTCATGTGGGCCCAAGGGAGGAAGAGACAGAGGCCACGACCACTAAGTGGTTCCCCACTTCCTGACCCCGCCACAAGCAGTTAGGCCTAGCCTAAACTGAGGTACCACCCAGAATTACAGAGTTATACTCTTTCTCTTAAACTCACAAGACACCTGAGTCAAGCTGATTAAGCTATGTGGGGTAGGGACAGAACCAACACCACAAGCCCAGCGCTGGGAAGAGAGTTCTGGCAACTCTTTTCCCTTCTAGGAAGCATCTTGAGGGCTAAAGGATATTTGTTTGGATGGGTGCCTGGGCACAAGTGTGGTTTAGGAAAGTTTCTTTGAGGAGGGAGGAAACACACAGCAAGGAGGAAAGAACATTCAGGCAGAAGACCCAGTATAAGCATAGATGTGGAGCTGGGGAAATAGACAAATAGACAGGGGGCCACAGGAACAGGTAATAGGCCAGGTTGTGAGGAGCTATACCTAATGTAGAGGACCAAGGGGTAGCCTCCCAGACTGCAGAGTGACGGGTTGTGGGCACAGGCTCAGGCTAGGGGGCTAGGGGCTGGATTCTACAACCTCAACTCTCCTGACCACTGGGTCTTGATGGCCTGGTGTGTGACAAATCTGTTATTGGGAAAGCCCCTTCCTTCCCAAGAATTCCCAAGCCCAGCCCCCACATTCCTCCATCCTACTGGCATTCTACTTCCCCAGATTCTGCTGCGAGATCAGTCCAGGGATGGAAAGTTCCAAAGTTTTGTTAAGTATCCAATTCTGTGAGGTGAAACTGTACCACCACCCCACTCCTGTACATCCGCCTCCAGAAGCTGCATCCCTGGTCCCTGATAGTCAGTTTAGGGCTCATAGTCAAGCCTGGCAATGTCTGCAAGGAATGATGGACAGCCATTGCCCCTCTCACCAAATTTCCTGGGAAGACTGGGCAGCATGGAGCAACCTTCCCTGTGGCGACTCCAACTGTTCTCGTAGCATCTGGCACAAGCAGTACTTGGTGTTGGTGTAGTGGTTCTCATACTGCACGGCCTGAGGGAAGAACCAGCATGAGCCCACTTGCTGCCCAGGCAGGCTGTGAGGCCTGAGCTATGCCCTGGTGGCAGAGAAAGGGGCTCCAAGGGGGCATCAGAGGTGCGCTCGCAGCTGGGGCAGTGTGAACCCATAAGGAAAGCCACCTCCATCCTAGCCATCTACTCCTCCAATGAGCGGTACAAAGCTCGAGAGTCATAGCCAAGACCCAGGGTGAGGAGCACACTCAACCAGACAGACTGAAGGACGTCCAGATGTGTAGGGAGCCCTTCCTGCTTCAGCCACCACAGGCTGCCACAGAGGACCTGCTGCCCTTCCAGGGCAGGGACGGAGGGCAAGTCAAATTCCAGTGTGGCAGGAGCAGCACCAGGACAGGGGTGAGATTCTTCTATTTCTATACACAGTGGGTACCTTCCTTGCCCACATCTTAAATAATCTGTCCCCAGTAGCCACCTGCATGGAAAAGCACAGCCTCATGTACCAGTCATGTTCACATGCTACTTGTCCCTTAATTGAGCTTCACAAGCCTCACAAGCGTGAGGTGCAGCTGTTACCACTACTCCTGACAAATGCGGGCGCAGGGAGGCAAGCTGACTGCACAGGGAGACACCCTTAGAAGCCTGCCTGGCTGGGGCAGACAGAAAAGCCCTGGGTGAGAGGGGCCCCAGGCCTCTAGAACACCCTCCCAGGCCTCGCCCTCTACACTCTTCTAATATCTCCACCTGGGCCTATGTCTTCAGTGCCTGGGAAGGTGCCATGACACGCTGAGGACAAAGCAGAGATACGCTGGTAAGCCCCAGCTAGCGGCAAGACTTTGATTCGCTTGTCTGTGACAGAAGGCACCTGGCTGGACCAGACACAGCCCTGCCTATGCTTGAAAGCCACTCCCATCCTCCAGGACAACAACTCTTGAGGAGCTGCCAAGGGACAGACTGAGTAGGAATGATAACAACACCTTTTACCCAGTGAGCAGTGCTGAGCGTGTCTTCTCTGCTCGTGCCAGCCAGCTGCGAGAGCTAGACAGGTGGCCTGGGCTAAGGCAAGCCCCCCTTGTCTCTGGCTGACCCAGGGTACTGGAGAGCCCGGTAGTCGGTAACCTGCCCAACAGGACACCTGGAACCCAGGGGATGAGGGCTGTAGCATCAAGCAGGGCGGCTCCAGGACACAAACTGCCCATCTCTAGACAGAAGCCTCAGGGCCTCCTACCATCCCCAGCTTGCACAGTCCTGGGGATACCCACACGCCATGGTGGCCACGGCTGCCACAGGCATGGCCATGGCCTGAAGAAGGTATGGGCAGGCTGAGGATCTGAGAAGCTCCTGACCCTCCCAGGAGGGTGTGAGCCCCAGTATTGAAGAGGATGAGGGCTGGACTCTCTGCTCAGGCCCAACACACTGAAGAATTAGAAGTCCACTGACTCTCTCTGCCTGCAGACAATTACAGCTAATAGAGTTTCAGAGAATTCTAGGATTGTGCCAAAGGGACAGAGCAGGTGAACTGGTCGAAAAGTTCCTTTAGAGGGAAATGCCTCTGGCACTACCATCAAGCTCTCAGTGAGAGGAAGAGGCTGGTCCCTGAGGAGAGGGTTAAAGTTAGGCTGGTCCCTAAGTCAGAGGTTAAAGGATTCTGGGAATTAGCAAGAAAAGAGTTTTAGAAGTGATCCTGACTTATGACCAAAAAGAAGTCTCTACAGAGATAATCTGTCCTCAACAACAGTTACAACGGCCCCTCCTGGCTGTCAGGCACCAGCCCTTTGGCATGGGTGTCTTCAGTGACACAGACCCCACTGTCATTGTGCATGCATGTATGTGGGGGGACGGGGGGATGAGAGAGAGAAATACATCACATGTTTGGGCAGCATCCAGAATCCAGCGGTCCTTACTACGACCCCCACGCCTGGGAAGCTTTCAAAGGAGGTGACAGTAGGGGCACGCCTCCCCAGCACACTCTCTTCACACTGCAGTCAGGGAGACCCAATGCTACATTACAAGAACTAAAAAGAAAAGGAGAGGAGCAACAGGGCTGCTGGTGGCTGGGGGCTCACCCAAGGTACTTTTTGCAGGAATATGGCAGACAGTGAGAAATGTTTCTTTTGAAAAAGTACATAGACATACATATCGGATGTACTTCTGCATGACCTCCTCCAGGGGTCGCAGACCCTCCTTGAGAAAGATGGATGGGTTCCACATGGCAGCTCGGGCCACCATCACCGAAGAGGCTGCTGTGGCTTGTCGAAAGTCCTCTATGTCCAAATACTTTTGGATGTGGTCGTGAGATCCTCCACTGAAAGGCAACAGGGGAGTGAGGGGTGTCCCCATCCTTATACCAGCATTTTCAGAAAAAGGCAACTCCCAGAACTGCTACTCATTAACTGTATGGCTTTGGCCAAATCCTTCAGCTATGAGCACTTCGGGAGAATGGAGGTCATAACGCACACCCCACTTTGGGGTCAAGAACACCAAGTGAAATGATGCAATGAAACAGCCTGAACCAGGCCTGGCCCATAACAGGCCTCCCAGAGATTTTACCTTCCTTCCTCCTCATCCTAAAGCCAGCCCAAATCTGAAGACATGGGTCTGTAAGTGGATGTTGGGATCACAGGAAAACCCCCAGCCTGGGGCACCGATATACCTACTAATGGCTGGGTCAAAAACCACAGATGCAGTGGTGATTATGAGAGGAAGGAAGGAGGCCCACTTTGGTTGCAATTTCCCTTCCTGCCACCCGGGAAGCCCCAAGGGCCCCCTTGGAAACCGCTCTGTTTGTATCTGTTCCATTAGGAGTCAGGTGACAGCCTCAATTCTGAGACAGTGTTGTATGTACTGTGGGAAAGACTCTCAGGTGGCGGCAGCAGCATCAGGACCCAGGCTCTTGAGTCCTATCCTCTCCAAGCCACTCCTACGACTCCTTGGCCTAGCGACAACCAGGCCTGGCTAACACCCCCAACCTTGGCTCCCTTCTTCCTTCTCACAGTCAGGCATGCCTATTGTCAGGACTTCGGGGCTTTGGAACTTCTCTGTTCCCCTCCTGCCCTCGGGCTCGGTGCCATCCTACGGTGCAAGGCTACGCTGGACTCCCAACTGGCCCACACAGCCAGCTCCCCAATGACAACTGAACACTGTCTTGCTACTAAGCCTCGGGGCTGGTCACTGGTACCTCACAACTGTTACCTGTCTCGGCTCCTGGTCCTGTAGCTGCCCAGAATGCTTTGGACTGTGACCTGCCTTATGCCCCCTAAGCCATATCTCTGTATGCGCTGGCTTGGGACTACTCACCCTACACCCTGCACACCTAACTCTGGGTGTGACATGACTGTCCCCTGGGCCTGCTTCAGCGGCCGCCTTCTCGCTCTCCCGGTCCCGTGAACACCCCTTACCTCAACCCATCCATCAGAATGCCCTGCCTGCTGCATACCTACAGCAGCCACACACCAGAGGCCAGGGGACATGACAGGTACTTTTCAGCCTCATGCCCAACCTCATGTTTTTGTCCCACCTTTTTTTCCTTTTCCCTTAGATCATTTTTTAATGTTATCTGAGTCCATTTTTTGTATGTCAACTCAAATCCCTCAGAGTGAGGTGGAGCATAAAACAGGAAATGATGAAGAAGAGAGGCTTACTTGGCTATGACAGGAATGGAGAGGGTTTCAGCAATGGCTTTGATGGCTTCACAGCTCACAGGGTGCTGAGGTCGTTCCTCCCGCTTCCTTGGAAATAAGGAAAAAAGATGGGGCCAAGGGCTGAGGCCATGTCACAGTTTGGACAGGTTTACCTTAGCCAAACCCTACTGTCCTCCCTGCTGAACCTCAGGAAGGTCACACGGCCACGAAGGACAGGGTTCTGGGCGCAGAGGATGTCTCTCCATGACCTCTGTTGTAAGGGGCAGGAGCAGCATAAGCCCCTGCTGGGAAGGCAAGTCCAGCTCTTGCAGGCCGGCGGGTGAGGCGTGGCAGAAGAGGGCTGGTATGGGTGGCCTGGCTCCCAAGGTCACACTGCCTTTCCCTAGCTTTCCCTCACCTCTGCCAGAGATGAGGGACGGTGCTTTAAGAATGCTGCCCCTACTGTCCCAGTCCTGCCCTCCCTACAAGACTGGGAACAGCTGCTGCCCTCAGACTGGCCACTCCCACACAGCTGCCTATGCTGAGGCCAAGTTGGGCAGCTGATCCTGGGGAGAGGCACCTGGCACAGGGCAGACCCCACAGCCAGGACAGGCCACAGATCATGGCTGTCACAACGAGCCCCGGGGAGGCAGGACCACAGCCTGGGGCCCCTCCTTCCAAGGTCAACTGCAAGAAGTTCTTGTTTATGAGTAAGTTTTAGGGATACTGAAGTGAGCCCTGATCTAAGCTGTGCTCAGGAATGAGCAAAAGAGATGGTCGACCAGACAGACCTTGCTCAGTTCTTGCCTGGGCCCATCCTTTCTGGTACACTCCTCAATAAAAGGGTCAGGGGCCACAGGGCCTCAGAAGGCCTATCAACCCATCCCTCACCTCCACCTCCCCACACCCTCAGCAGCCAGGCCAGTCCATCCTCAACAGCTTTGATGGCCTGAAGGCCCCTCTTTAAACTCACCCATATCTGTCTTCCTGGTGTTTCCAACTACTGGCAAAAAGGAATAGCTATATTTATTCAGAGAATACCAGATGCCAGGCACTATGTGAAGGCTATATATTCACAATCTCATAAAAGCCTCAAGACAACGCTATAAATGAGGAATGTGGTGCTCAGAGAGGTTAAGTGATGTGTCTAAGGATACACAGCCAACAAGCAGCAGAGCCGGGAGCCCAAACCAGGCAGCCTGAGCCTAGAGCCTGCTGTGGCAGGGAGGAGCATGTGTGTACATGTGTGTGGCCTTTCACCGCCCCCTACTGGCTTCAACCCGTACAGCTCTGCTTTTCTCTTTCACATGTTGGAGTTAACGGGTTCACTTGTCTGAAACGCTGTAATAGACACAACCAGCAAACAGTGGGCTGTTCCTACAAGACCCCTGAAACCCAAAAGGAACAACACTCAGAGAAGAGAGGTCACTCTGGCCAAAGTCTGTTGACCTGGGATGTACAAAAGCACATCGTAGACACAGGGAGCAAGTCGGCCTGGGAAAGCAAAAGGAGCCGTCAGCAGCACGTCAGCTCCCAGAAGAGAGCACATTAGCTGCAGATACAAGGGCTGTTTCAAGTAGTCACCGTCACAGACGGTGCCTTTAAAAGAACAGCCATCTGCTTAGGATCATTTGAGGGAGAAGCCATTGCTCAACGTAGTGGAAAGAAAATGAGATTCACAGTTCTAATCCCACCACTTCCTGGCTGCACGGTTCAATTCTGAACCTATCACTCAATCTCTACCATTTACACATCCTGAGGGTATGGGTCTTTCTCTTTCCTCTTGTGTCTCTAAACTCAGTCTTCCTCTCCGTCTGTCTGTCTTTAAACTCAGTGCAGTGTCTACCACCAGTAGATGCTCAGTGAATGAAACAAAGAAGAATGCCAGCCTACAAAGGGTTTGACTGCCCTCAGGACTTATAGGATGTCAAAGAGCTAGGCAGAGGTAGGCTGCATATGTAGAAGAAAAGCTGGCTGTCACCTGGGGTCTGGCGAAGCATTGTTGAGATGGCTGGGGGCCAGGGCGCCTGGGTGGCTCAGTCGGTTAAGCGTCTGCCTTCAGCTCAGGTTGTGATCCCGGGGCCCTGGGATTGAGCCCCACATCGTATTCCCTGCTCCGCGGGAAGCCTGCTTCTCCCTCTCCCTCTGCTCTGCACCCCCAGCTCATGCTCTCCCTTGTTATCTCTTTCTGTCTCTCAAATAAATAAAACATTTTTTAAAAAAAGAGAGCTGAGGACCTCCCTGCAAGTCAGTCACTAGCTAGGCAACCACTCACCGGCCATGAACCGCGACGGCAGCGATGCCAGTCCTCTCTATCCGCTTCACAAGGCTCAGGGTATCTTCCAGCTGAGGAGGAGGACAGCCCAGGGTGGTTACTGAAGCTACCGGGGGAACAGCTGCCAGCTCCCAGAGTGGGCTCAGCCCCACTCCCTCCTCCAAACCTAATTCAGCTCCTCGAGAATCACTCACCACCCCACAAATGAACATCCCCAGGGAAAATGCACCTTGAAGTGTAACACATTATCCTTACCGATGGCAGGATGCGAATCTTGCAGGTCACGGGTCTGCGGGTCCCTTTAACAAGAGTGCTAAGGATCTGCGGACAGGAAAACACAAACTATTCTAGAAAAACAGCCACACTGCTCAGACTAATTAACTGTGCTACAGGCCTGTGCATCACCGTGGCATGGACAAGTCTATGTTCACGTAGGTGTCCTTCCTTTCCTACGCTAGCACCCCAGCGCCAGAAGCCCCTTGCCTGGTACACCGTGGTGTACGTATACTTGGTAAATGAATGAATGAATGGACCTGCATGCATGCCTATGTAGAACACAGTAATCCTTTGCCAGGCAAACATCAGAATCATCTGTAGAGCTTAAGAAATACAGAATCTTACATTCTACCCTGTACTTCCTAAATGGGTCTCTAGGGGCAGGGCTTAGGAATATGTGTTTTCAAAAGACTATATTATCCAGCCATAAAAAATGAGGAAGTCCTACCATTTGCAAAAAACATGAATGGACCTTGAAGCATTATACTAAATAAGTCAGAGAAAAACAAATATGGTATGGTCTCACTTATATGTGGAATCTAATAAAAAGAAAAGCTCCTAGAAAAAGAAATCAGATTGATGGTTACCAGAGGCGTTGGGAGGGGGAACTGGAGAAAGGTGTCAAAAGGCACAAACATCTAATGTACAACATAATGCCTGCAGCTAACACTGCTGTAGGATATCCAGGAAAGTTGTTAAGAGAGTAGATCTTGGGGTGCCTCAGTGGCTCAGACAGTTAAGTGTCTGCCTTCAGATCAGGTCATGATCTCAGGGTCCTGGGATCGAGCCGCGCACTGGGCTCCCGGCTCAGCAGGGAGTTGGCTTCTCGGTCTCCCGCTGCCCCTCCCCACCCGCTGCCTCTCCCCCCCGCTGGTGTGCGCTCTCTTGCATGCACACATGTGCTCTCAAATAAATAAAATCTTTTTTATAAAAAAAATTTTTTTAAAAGTTCAGCTTAACACCCTCCCTCCTCAACATGATTCTGAGGCCTCGTCCTGGTTGAAAAGACATGGAGGACAGCTTCTTTCCTGCTTGAAGGCCACGTTCCCCAAGTGCTATTCCAGGATCTGCCAAGTGAGGGAGCCAGGAAGGTCGTACAGGTCCTGCCTGGGCCCTGTCCTCATGAGCCTCTCTCTCTCTTTTTTCTCATGTACCTCTCTTTAGGTGGGCTGGTTACACAGAAGTGAAATTGGCAAAGTAAAAGACAACATATTCAACACACTAAAAAGTATTAATTTGCACAGTAATTGCAAAGGACTTCAAAGAAAGATCAAGAGGTCATACAGGAAAGAGTCAGATCACATATGAATCAGAGACCAAGAGACACGCAGAAAGGGGCGCCTGGGTGGCTCAATCGTTAAGCGTCTGCCTTCGGCTCAGGTCATGGTCCCAGGGTCCTGGGATCGAGCCCTGCATCGGGCTCCCTGCTCCGCGGGAAGCCTGCTTCTCCCTCTCCCACTCCCCCTGTTTATGTTCCCTCTCTGGCTGTGTCTCTCTATCAAATAAATAAATAAAATCTTAAAAAAAAGAGAGAGAGAGAGACATGCAGATGACAATGAACGTCTGTCGTATTGCTATATTCTTCCCTCGTCAAAAATTTCAGGCTAGGGGTTCATGGCTGGCTTAGTTGTAGAGCATCCAACTCTTGATCTTGAGGTCGGAAGTTCAAGCCCCACATTGGGTATAGAGATTACTGTAAAATAATAATTTTTAAAAATTTAAAAAAAATTCAGGCTAGGCAAGCTGGAGGGAAGGTGATCCCAAGAGCCCTCTTCCAAGAACTGGATTGCCAGCAGAGCACAGGGGACACCCAGGCCACTGCTGTCAGTCTTGGTTCTAGACAAGTGGGGGCAGCAGAGAGCCAGATTGCAAGAACCAGTCCCAGAGGGCTTTCTCTCAGGCCGAAGCTGAGACAAACCAATTCAGAAGACATACCAAGAAGCTGGGCTGACAAGGCAGGTAGACAGATAAAGGGCAAGAAAGGGCCTACTGGCCTAAGCACAAATGCCAGGGACTGGCAGGAAGGAAAAGTCCCCAGATGCTGCCCCAGGAGTTGGACTGGGCCTGTGGTTCTAGGGTCACTCTGGCAGGCCTTAGGGGGCAACTACCCTTTAATGGGGTGGGGGACGACTGCCAGATCCACTGAGGTACACAATAAAAATTCTCTCTCTAGTCCTATACTTAAGACTAGCAGTACCATCTCTGGAAGGTTCCTTTGCTAGTGCTGACTTAGAATCCCCTGATGTTTGGTGACTAAAGCAACGTCAGCTGGTTTGATCCAGTTCTGTTCTGCAGAACTTCCTTTGCTGTATTTCATCCAAGTAGCTCTAAGCACTTTCTTTAGTATTTCTGTTCAGTTCATGTGCGTGTTCAGAATCAGGAAGGAAATTAGTAATCAAAATCCCCAGCCACCTGCAAAGGTCACATTAAGGGGACTGGGTGAATACAGACTGATTCTGGCTAGGCTCTAGCATGAAACCCTGCTGGACTCAACTCTCCCAGATCCAAGTTACACCACCTGTCTGTGGTGTGAAAGTTTGAGGGGGGAGAAGGACCTGAGGTAAGCTCGTAACACAGATAACACAGCACATCCTCCTACAGGCAGGCTCATCTTACACCTCTCCTAGCTGACTCAGGAAAAGTTGACTCTTAGCTCCCCTGGTCATTGCAGTATGGGTAGAAAGGAAGATGGGAGAGCATAGGCTTAGGAATCACTGGGAACTGAGTTCAAGTCCTGGCCCTGCCAACTGTTAGTCATAGCCTCAGTGTACCATGCACAGGGGAATGCCCTGGGCAGCCAGGGGGCCCCAGGAATTCTTGGGTAGGGGTGAGAGAGGGGACATTACTAACCTAGAGTCTAAAATGAGGTTCTTGGGGCACCTGGGTGGCTCAGTTGTTGAGCATCTGCCTTCGGCTCAGGTCACGATCCCAGGGTGTTGGGATCGAGCCCCGCATCGGGCTCCCTGCTCGGCAAGGAGCCTGCTTCTCCCTCTCCCACTCCCCCTGCTTGTGTTCCCTCTCTCGCTGTGTCTCTCTCTGTCAAATAAATAAATAAAGTCTTTAAAAAAAATAAAAAATAAAATGAGGTTCTTAATCTAGGGAGGGTACATTAGAGTTACCTAGGACGCTTTCTCAAAAGGCTAATTAATACTCCCTCCCAGCCCCTATCCACTCCAAGGGTATATAGAATTCTCAACAGATAAAATCCTTTTTTAGTATTATTATTGTAGTAAAATATATATAACATAAAATTTTCCATTTCAAGCATTTCTAAGTGTATAATTCAGTGGCATTAATTACGTTCGCAATGTTATACAACCATCACCATTACCTATTTCCAAAATTTTTCATCATCCCAAACGAGTATCTTTATTTTGAAAAAATTCTGCACGTAGCCTTGAAATGCTCCCACAGACAAGACCATGGACCTAAAACACCAGCCTGAAAGAACCCACAAGGTTCTCACCCACGTCACCCAGTCTGCCAGCCAAGTTTGAACCTGCATCTAATCCAGTCCACTATTCTTGGGTCCCATCTAGCTTTGTTGTGGAAGCCTGCAACCTCCATGAGGCAAACCCCATCCACGAGTCCAACCTGGTCCATCCAACAACGCCATCAAATGGAAAAGGAATGGAATGAACTGAGCAGTATAACTCTGCTGCCTCATGTATGAAATGTGCCTTCTCCAAAGAGGGGCCGTGAAGAAGACAGAGCCAACAGTATGGGAGGGAGAAACCAGGAGGCTGGAGAACAGGATAACAAAAATGTCTGTGGGCATATGTTGTGACGCCAAACCACCCCACACTGGGGCCCTCTCCCCAAAGTGTGATGAATTTAACATCCACAGTTGTCCAAATCCACTCCATCTTGCATAGAGGTGTCTGACTGGAGGTTCCTAAGTCCAGATGTCTACTGACCTGTAGCGAGACACTTACAAACTACACCTGGGCACCTTTAAACTGAGATACCATCAAGAGGGGGCAACTGATACTGGGGTAGGGGTCACAAGACCATGGCCCTAGCCTCAGCTCCGCCTGCTACTTATCTGCTACATAATCGTGAGCAAATTACTTTTATCTCTCTGTGCTTTAGTTTTATTATTCTTGATCAAATAGACATAACAAATGTCTCCCCTGTCTACGTCAAAGGGCTTGAGGAACAAATTGAATATATATACATATATAGGCACATTACATATTTGTACCTATATGCACATAGGAAAAACTGAAAGGCACCAAGCCCATCAACACACTGGTCTCCCAAGATCCCAAAGATAGTGGGGCTGGAGGAATATACACAGTCGAGGTGCTGACAGGGTAGCCAGCACAAATAATGGCAGCTTTTACTGGTGGTGCCTTTTCCGAGTTGCTCTAGCCTATTGGAGGCACTAGGAGGCTTAAAGCCCAGACAGGGAAGTGGGAATGGAAAATGAAAATAAAGGAGCTAAGAGGAGCAAGAGAGAGAGAGCTGGTGGACTGAGAAAGAAGTAAAAGGTATATATGGTATAGCAGAAAATGTCACCCCTACAGGCCCTGGCAGCTCACAACACGGGGTGGCAAATGCCAAGTGGTCTGCAGGGCCTCATAAACCTGGCCTTTGGAATCACCAAGGGAAGGGGACCAGAGGTGACCAAGTTCAGCTTGCCTCACATGACCCTGGCCTGACGGCTTTCAAAGGCTGGTGGTAGACTCCACCAGTAGGGAGGAGACCCACTGCTGCTCTCAGCAAGCCCCCTGGGAGAGGCCATCCCCACACCCCAACACCACTGAGTCTGTCCACAATCCACAGGTAGCCTGGCGTATGCTCTCATGATCTTCTCAAAAGGGAGACAGACCACACACAGGTGGCTCTAAGTGACTCCTCAAGGCCCCGGCTCTCAGTTGACATGTCCCTAAGCCCTGGGCTTTTGAGGAACTCCAAGGCTGCTGTACACTCGCTCAGGGGTTCCTAAACCTGGCTGTATGTCACAGTCAATGGGAAGCCTTTCAAAAATTTTCCAGACTCCAGGAGTACCTGGCTGACTTAGTCGGTAAAGCATGCAACTCTGGATCTCGGGGTCATGAGTTCAAGCCTCATGGTGGGCACAGAGCTTACTTTAAAAAAAAAGGGAGGGGGAGTGCCTGGGTGGCGCAGTTAGTTAAGCGACCAACTCTTGGTTTCAGTTCAGGTGGTGATCTCAGGGTTGTGCTCATGTGCTCTCTCTCTCTCTCTCTCAAATAAATAAATCTTTTTTTAAAGATTTTTTTTTTTATTTGACAGAGAGAGAGAGTGAGTGAGTGAGAGAGCACAAGCAGGGGGAGAGGGAGAGGGAGAAGCAGACTCTCCACTGAACAGGGAGCCTGATGCAGGCCTCGATCCCAGCACCCTGGGATCAGGACCTGAGCCAAAGGCAGACACTTAACTGACTGAGCCACCCAGGTCCCCCTCAAATAAATAAATCTTAAAAAAAAAAAAAAAAAAAAACAGACTCCAGGTGGAGTGAGTAACTGATTCGCTAAATCTTGCAGGGGGGGAGGCAGGTGAGGGTGGGTGGGTGTTCCAGACAACTCTAGTTCACAGGCATGTGTAAGGACCTCTGCTTTCACTCCTGCAGGACTTACCTTCTCAATCTTGTCAGGGTCTGACAGCAGAGCAGCTCCCATTCCTCCCTAAGGAAAAGCACACAGAGGGTCTTCTTATAGCTGGAGGAGGGTAGTCCCTCCCCATGGTATGGCAACGTGGTATGGGAAGCCGGCACCACCCCGGGACTCACAGCCAAGAGACCGAGCTTCACTGGCAATCGGCACTTCTAGTCAAGTAGGAAGCAGCAGCATCCAGGCCCATAATGTCAGGGATCAGAGTTGGATGAATTCTAAAAGTCATCACTCTGATCCTCTTGGCAAAACCCACAGATCTAGCTACAAGCGGGTTCCACAAACATTGTTCCTCAGGAGTGCCCGTTCCCTACCCAGGGTCTCAGGGTCTTAATAAACTAAACTGCACAATATGGTAAGCCCTTAAGAAAGCAATGAATTATTCTCCCTTTGAAATGAAATCCAATACACCTTCGGCCTATCCTCCCAACACTTGTTTTGGTACCTTCACTGCCAGCAAAGCCACTTAGAGGAACATAACCTGAAAATTTTGCCCAGGCTCCTCTTCCCTGCCAGCAACAATCCTCCAGACTGACGTCAAGCTCTAGCAAAAGCCCCAGCTAACAGAAACCAACAACCCGAGGAGCCACTTAATTCCTGACATTAACAACAGTAGCTGCCTCTTGATGGTGGGATTGTTGATGGTTGGTCTTTTTTTATACTTTCCTATATCACACAAGTTCTGGACAATGGTATGAATTACTTTAATAATCAGGAAAGGGGAGCTGAACCCATTAAAAAATGAGGTAAAGGGAAAAAAACCAAATCCAATAAATAAATCCCTTGTCAATACACAGACTGCATACTAATGAATGCTCACAGGATGTGCTCAGAAGTGTGAAGTTCACTTATTACAGTTTAATTTCATATTTAAGGGTGACAGGTTAAAATCCGAGAACCCTGAGCCACTGCAGACTCGCCCAGCCAGACCCTGCATTTCAGAGGACACTGGGAAGGGTGGAGGAGCTACCAGTCCTGGTCTACCTTGGCCACAAATACAAACCTCAGAAGGCTTAAGGAAGCCCTGGCCACTCACCCCCGGCTCCGTTCGTCCACCTCACACACAGTCACAGTCCTTCCTTGTGGAAATCACAGGATCTAAAATCCAGCCCTTCCACAACAATGGCTTTGTCAATTAGTATTTCCTTCCTTCCTTCCTTTCTAGTTAACGTATTTGCTTTTTTGAACAGGTAACACGTTAAAAATTTTAAAGGTTCAAAAGGGTAAAAAGTAAGAACTCCCCTTCCCTGAGAAATGGAAAACTTTTCAATTTATACTTTTCATAAGGCTTCAATTTTTGAACCATGAGAAGAGAGTGGCTCTTCAGGGGGTATATACTCGTAGAGCATACTGGGAGCTATCTATTCTGACTGGTCGGGGCCAGGGCCGTGCCACATGTTAGCTATTTTGAGGAGCACCCCTACAATGGGAATTTATTCCTTATGCCAAACCAAATAAAAACTTGATTTCCTTCCCCAGGGAAAACCAGTGTCACTAGTTTCTTGTGTGTCTTTCCAAATATATTCTATGACTAGAAATGTAAACATATATAAATATCATCCCTCATATATAAATGGTGGTATACCATATCTAAATTGGCTCCTTGCTTTTCCACGCCACAATGTATCAGGGAGATTATGCCAATAATTTAAACTCTGCTCTTCACATATCTCAGAAGTACAAAGGAGTAATTAGAAGACAGCAAAACAAGGTCCCAAGTTTTCAACTCCTCACAGACAATTTCAAACCTCCATAATTCCTTGAAGTAGCTATCTACAAGGCCCTGTGGTTTTCAAGCATCCAAAAAGCCTTTCCTTCAAGTAATCTTTGCCCTCCTGGCCTAAAGCCAACGTCCCCAAGCCACCTAACTCCAGGGAACAGAGTAGCTGACTCTGGGCAGTGAATCCAGGGGGACATCTGCTGTGTCTACACTGCAGACCCTGACCGCACATCCTGTGATAAGGTTCCCAGCAGCAGCCGCATAGGACTCCCTCTGGTGCCTCATATGCAGCCAACCCCAGGCTGTCCTTGTTATCTGTCCCAAACATGCTTTTTCTCCAGCAGTCCCAATCATGTGGAAGACAAACTGTCCTCCTGACTACTGGTCTTTCCTCCCTCTACCCCAAACACTCACTCCACCTCCCCCCACCCAGTCCAATCAACTGCCAGCCAAGTCCTATCAAATGCTGCTCCAGTTTCACTTCTCCTCTCTCCACCAGGACACTCATCTCCTAAATCTGTGTCCCTACCCCTAGCCCGTTTCCACTTGAATCTACCAGACATGGCTCTCACATTAGTATTTCTAAGTATTTCTATCACAGAATATATTTGGAAAGACACACAAAGAAACCAGTAACACTGGTTTCCCCTGGGGAAGGAAACTAAGTTTCTGATCACATGGCTTCTCTGTTCCAAAAGGCAGAAACATCAAAAGCCCAAGTTCCCCTAATCTGGTCCTAACCAAGATTTTCAATCCTGTGCTCTTCTGCTTCCTCTTCATTTTCCATGCCCCAACTCTCTAGTCAAATCAAGGTTCTCTGCCTCTGCCTCATGCTGGCCTCTCCAGGGCCCCTGCCTGTGCCACTCCCTCTGCCTGCAGGGTCCCAGATCCCCTCATCAAGGACCACATCTCCCTAGAAGATACTTAGTTTAAGGGCTGCCTTTCCCCTCCTTTCTCCAAGCTGCCCTAGCACTCTGCTCTGATCTTCTGATATGGCAACGGGCACACATGTATTGCATCCTCTATTCTTTTTAGCGTACATCTCAGTTTTATTCATGAAAAAACAAAGCCCTGTTCACAATTTTTTCTTTAAAAATTTACATCGTTAATTACTCAGGCATGAGTGCTTTGTGTTTATTTAGGTGTGTATGTGTATGTAAATAAAATTTTTCCTGAACCACTTACAGGTAAGTTACACTGTATCATAGCCCTTTACAACTAAATATTTGTGTGTATTTTCTAAGAATAGAGATATTCTTGGGGCACCTGGCTGGCTCAATCGGTAGAACGTGCAACTCTGATCTCAGAGTTGTGTGTCTGAACCCCACATTGGGTGTAGAGATTACTTAAAAATAAAATCTTTATGGGTGGGGCACCTGGGTGGCTCAGTCCGTTTAAGCGTCTGACTCTTGATTTCAGCTTGGGTCATGATCTCGGGGTCATGGGATCAAGCCCCACATTGGGCTCCATGCTCAGCAGGGAGTCTGCTTGATATTCTCCTCTCCCTCTCCTTCTCCCTTTCCCCTTCCCCCCATGCACTCTTTCTCACTCTCTCTCTCTAAAATAAATAGATAAATCTTTAAAAAAAAATCTTTAGGGGCACCTGAGTGGCTCAGTTGTTTGAAGGTACGACTCTTGATTTGGACTAAGGTCATGATCTCAGGGTTGTGAGATCGAGCCCCACATTGGGTTCCATGCTGGGTGTGGAGACTGCTTGGGATTCTCTCTCCCTCTGCTGTGTCTCCCCCCTGCCCTGTTCTCACTCTTTCTCTTAAAAAAAAAAAATTAAATTAAAATTAAAAAAAATAAAATCTTTACTAAAATCTTTATCTTATTTATTTATTTTCATGTACATGCAAAAGCGGGGTGGTGAGCAGAGGAAGAAGCAGATTCCCTGCTGAGCAGGAAGCCTGCTGTGGGACTCGATGCCAGGACCCTGAGATCATGACCTGAACTGAAGGCAGACGTTTAACTGACTGAGCCACCCAAGTGCCCCTAAAAAAATAAAATCTTTTTTTTTTTAATTTATTTATTTGACAGAGAGAGACGGTGAGAGAGGGAACACAAGCAGGCAGAGCGGGAGAGGGAGAAGCAGGCTTCCCACTGAGCAGGAAGCCCGATGCGGGGCTCGATCCCAGGACCCTGGGATCATGACCTGAGCCGAAGGCAGACACTCAACAACTGAGACACCCAGGTGCCCCAAATAAAATCTTTTAAAAAAAAGAATAGAGATATTCTAACAAAACCATAGAAGAGTTATCAACTTCAAAAACTTATACTGATACAATATTTTTAGCTAATCTGCTATGGCCCGTAGTCCAACTTTGCCAGTTGACCTAACAATATCCTTTTGAGTATTTTCTCCATCTAGTACAGACCTAGTCCAGAGTCAGGTAATGTCTTGTTAGTTGCCTTTACTCTGTACCCTGTATTTGTGAGGTATATAAAGAAATCAGTTTAGGGACGCCTGGGTGGCTCAGTCGGTTAAGCGTCTGCCTTCGGCTCAGGTCATGATCCCAGGATCCTGGGATCGAGTCCCACATCGGGCTCCTTGCTTGGCAGGGAGCCTGCTTCTCCCTCTGCCTGCCACTCTCCCTGCTTGTGCTCACACTCTCGCTCTTGCTCTCTTTCTCTCTGACAAATAAACAAAATCTTTAAAAAAAATTTTTTTTTAATTTAAAAAAGAAATCAGTTTACCTTGGTAGAATACTCTTTTGGACAGCCCATGTTTACATCAATACCAGCCACATCATTTTCCCTGGGAAAACATGAGGTAGAGAAGATTATAATAAAGATCCAACTTGAGGAGAGAATTTAGAGTCAAAGGCATGGATCTGTGCTCATGAACCTCTCTTACCATGTCCCTGGCCCTATTAAACATGCCAACCCCCAGTGACAGAAGGTGAAGAAATTGGTCTCTGAAAGGTGCAACTGCTTTCCCTGAGCAGAGTTCAAGAAGAGCATATTGTGCTCAAACATCTACAACGGGCTAGTTTTGGAGGACTTTGCCACTTGGGAATTATATCAGATAATCCAAATACTGAGCCACATTGAACTTGATCCCAGAGTTCCAGTTCTGACTTGGGTAGTGAAAGCCATTTGTCAATGCACAGAAGTGACATGAATACCAGAGCCCGTTCCCAGAGCACTGGTTCTAGTAGAAGTTATGGGACTGCCTTTGTTTGCTGGGCTGCACAGTTGGTTTACTCCCAACAATTTTCAGATGTGAAAAGGACCCTGAGCTCATCCTCTGGTGTGTATACAGTTAATAGTCTGTAACTAATGCCTGAGTTCCTTCTCAGTGCTATTGTAATTAATAATAATAATAGCTAACACTAATCCCTCACTACATACCACATATTGCAAAGACATTTACGTGCATTATCTCATTTACCATCACCTATAATGGCAGAGGTAGGTAGTACTACTGGTCCCACTTCCTAGGTAAGGAAACTAAGTTCTCCTAGTTAAAGTATGGTTAGGTAACTTATGTAAGGTCACTCAGCAAGCAGCAACCAGAATTCCAACCCAGGTCTGTCTAACTCCAAAGCCCATCTCTTTAACCACAGTACTCTCCTGCCTTCATTAATTTAGGCAGTAATAAGCCTTACCCTACACTTCATGAGACTCAAAACCTTAGGGATCAGTCATAAGAATCCCTGGAAAGGGAGCTTCATGAATAAACACTAAAAAATAGTTGCCTGAACAGATGTTATCTGGGATCTGGGTACATGGGTACACATGAGTCCCAGGCCAGCCCTCAGAGGCCAAAAACAGAGAAAAAAAACCAGACACTCTTAACCTGGAAAGAGAAGGTAGAGAGCTAAGAGACAGAAGGGTAGTTGCCTTCAGGGTCACCAGAAATAGTAAAGCTTCACAGCCCACAGGAGAGGCAAAGGCAGTCCCAAAGAGAGAAGAACTTACACAAGTCTGGCCACTGCAAGGGCTCGCTCCGCATCTGAAGTCCCCTGGAAACAAAAGAGGCTCCCTCAACCACCATCCATGACGCAGGTACATGTGCACAGACACACAGACAAACCCAGCGATGACACCACGTATGCGTGTGCGCATGCACACGCACTTCAGCGAGTAGAGTCTGGCTGGCATCCTCTTAAACAGCCAGCCCACTGAACTAGCTCACTGTTGGAGGTAAAAATTGGACCCGGAAGGCCTAGAAAATGTCCTCAATGCTGTGATTACTTTCTAACATACAAAAAAGTTGACAAAATTTTATAGTGAACATTCATTCATATACTCACCACTTACATTCTACAATTAATATTTTGCTGTTTGCTTTATCATATGTCTACCCATTGTTATTACCAACCTTTTAAAAACTTAAACATCATGCAGAATCTATTTCTGAAAAAGCACCAAGAAATTCCCTAAGTGAGAGAAGAGCGCTATGGAGTCATTACAAGCCTAACGTAAATTAACTGCTCTTGAGGAAACCTAATTTTCTTTCTATGGGAAATATATACAGACTATACAAAGAACAAAGAACGTGAATTGAATAACCAATTCTAGGGAGTAAAAAATATGTTATGCCAAACAGACAACTCCTGCAACTAAGGAAATTGTATTTGACACTGGAGACATGTAACAAGAATGCTAAAGCTTGATTTCCTTAAATCGTCTCTGACAGTGTAAACACTCATGAACAAATCTTTGAAAAACACTGAAGCAGAATCTCAGGAAACCACCACTGTGCAACGGAGCCCAGGTATTTAAGGATGAGTAACCCTTGGGAGGGCGCTCAGCCCCTGGGATCTCATACCATCTGGAAGACAACCCTGTTCTGTTCTCTTTCGCAGGTGCGGAAGACTACTCGGTCATCAGGGGCGACAAAGTCCACTGTGCTGAGCACCTCTGCAAGAAAACACAAACACACCGGGCCACTCAATGAAGAAAGGAAGTTCAATCTAGCCTAACCCTGGAAGAAAACACAGCAAAAATATCACTTTGAAGGGGAAAAAGGGATGCTGGAAGTACACAATTCTTCAAAGAAATCGGTATGCACATGGAGGTTTCTGAGGTGCTGATGATGGTCCAGTCCCTGACTTAGGTGATGGTAGTTACATGCTGGTTGCTTTACAGTTATTTGTTATACCACATGCTTTTGTTTTATGTACTTCATTGGTGTAGTGTGTATATTTCATAATTTTTAAAACACTGAAAAAAAATGTATACACGTGGTACCTTGTCTGTATTTCAGGTTTGGCCCAAATATTCCCAGTGTCACTCTGAGGTTGAGGAAAGTTGCTGTTTCTTAATTTACCATGTGCTAGGTACTGTGAGTGGAGATTCACTCTATTACAATCAACCCTCATTATGTGTACTTACGTACTTGCAAATTTGCCTGCTTGCTAAAATGCATCTGTAACCCCAAAGTCAATACTCATGCCATTTTCATGGTCATTCACAGATATATGTAGAACTGCAAAAAAAGTCAGTCACCTGGTGCATGCCTTCCCAGCTGAGGTCAGACAAGGCAAGGCTCTACCTTCTTATTTCAGCTCTCACACTGTAAATAAAGTGTCTTTAAGGTGGTATATTTAATGCCACATTTTTTTCGCATTTGCTTTTGTTGCTCTCGCTGTTGAAAATGGCCCCAAGCACAGAGCCGAAGTGCTCTCTAGTGCTCCTAAGCACAAGGCTGTGGGGTGCCTTAGGGAGAAAATCCACGTCAAACAACCTTTGTTCAAACATGAAATTAGAGTACTGCTGACTGTGAGTTCAATGTTTAAATAGACTTACACATAAAACAAGATTATGTACTGATCTGTTAGTGAAATTGTTGTAACCCGAGGCTCACAGGAACCTAATCCTGTATTTTCCCTAAAAGCAATGGTTCAGTATTTGCTAATTTGGTGTTCAAAGCAATTTTTTTTAAAGATATTATTTATTTATTTGACAGAGACAAGACACAGCGAGAGAGGGAACACAAGCAGGGGGAGTGGGAGAGGGAGAAGCAGGCTCCCCGCGGAGCAGGGAGCCCGACGC
>NW_027397099.1:5917153-5923348 GCF_003265705.2 Callorhinus ursinus
CCCACTCCCCCTGCTTGTGTTCCCTCTCACTCTCTGTCAAATAAAATCTTTTTTTTTTAATTTTTTTAAAGATTTTTTATTTATTTGACAGAGAGAGACACAGCAAGAGAGGGAACACAAGCAGGGGGAGTGGGAGAGGGAGAAGCAGGCTCCCCGCGGAGCAGGGAGCCCGACGCTGGGCTCGATCCGAGGACCCTGCTGTCACGACCCGAGCTGAAGGCAGATGCTTAATGACTGAGCCACCCAGGTGCCCCTCTGTCAAATAAAATCTTAAAAAAAAAAAAAACAACTATTGCAAATAATAAGAATTTCATATGTTCTTCATAATAAAGCACTACAGTAGGTACCACCATTACTAGCTTCAAAGATGACTGCCACATGAAAGAGATCCAACATGGCAGATGAGAGACTAGGCCTACCCTGTACATTTATTTTGAAAAATAAATGAGATCTTTCATACACGTAAAGCACTTCCATAAATGGAAGCTGTTATTATCAACCCAGCACTAAACAGATTAGAAGATTAAAAAGGTAGGGTCCAAGTGGTGACATGTTGGGAGAGGCAATGGAAGTGAATTCCAACAGCACAGGCTCATGACTAGCAGGCGGAAGTCTGAGAGAAGAACCACAAAAACCTAGTGTGTTTATACTACAGCTTTATTTATAACAGCAAAATATTGGAAACCGCAGTAAAGCACTGATGAAATCAATTCTGACATAGTTACCTATAGATACCAACATGGGAAAAGATCATAGTACAAAAAGTCAGGGGCAAAATATGCAGAGCATGATCCCAAGGGAGGGCATACACAGAAACATGCTCTATTTTTATATACATGCTTTACTAAATGTGTAAAAAATATGCATTATTCCTCTTAGTGATTACTTTTTCAAATATGGGATTATGGGGGATTTTCATCCTCTAGGGTTATATAAAGGGTCTGTGAAAATAAAATTTTCAGAACAAAAAAATATATATCTAAAACAATTAAAGACAAAATTGAGTCATAATTTCTGATGAACTGACATTAAGATTTCACAAATGTGTATACATTTCAAAAAACCTCAGACAATACCACAACTCTAATCAAAACAGAATCAGCCTCATCAATAAAGCACAAGCAAAACCACAATTTAGCACAACCACTTCTATTTGCAAAGTACTTACATGTACCTTATCTTATTTGATTCTCACTCCAACCCTATGATTTAAGTAAAGCAGGGGAAGCTTTGCACAGTGGCAGTATCATAGCCAATGAGGTTTATCTGAGGCGCAATTATTGCTAATTGAAAACTAAGTAAAGCAGGGGTTTTGATTTTCATTTTAGAGCTGAAAAAATGGAGGCAGAGATGTCATATGACTTGCTCCAAGTCATACTGTTAGCAAGTGACAGAGCCAGGAACAATGCTGAAGCCATCGTGACCCCAAGGCTTTTAGGGGCACCCCTTCCCCACTACCAAACCTATCAATTTCTAAGCCAGCAAGCCTGTGGGTGGAAGGTATGTTCAGTCTATCTCACATCTGGCTCTTTGTTAGAGTCTCTGGGGAGTAGTGACTGTTGTCAAGGGGGCACATGATCCACAAAACCACACAGCCAGGCGCACAGGAAGGACACTGTCACCCCAGGCAAGGGCAGGGGTAGCTAGTGCTGCTTGGGCCTGACCAGGCACACACACAATCCTGGGACCAGAACCGCACTCACCATTGACAACTCTCTTGCACTGAAGCATCTTGAGGTCAATCAGCTCCTGCAGAGGAATCAGAGGGCACTTGTCAGTGCTGGTCATGTAGGTCCTGGGTACAGGGGCAGGGACCATCACTGGGAATCATTAATGGGGGGGTCACTTGGCCTATCACCCTACTACTAACAACAAATCATGGCTTTTGGGGAATGTAGTGCTGACCTCCCCACCTAAGGCAAGCAGGAGCCTGAGTGATCTACCCTCAATCAGCTGCTCTCCCCAGGGACCTTGGAGATGTTGGGGGCCTAGAAAGGGTGAGCCACTCAGGAGCCAGAGAAAAGACAATAGCCCAGATTATGGACACGTTCCTCACCTACTAGTCTCAGTTCCAGTCCATCCCCTCAAAGAACCTACTATCTCATCCCTACGCAAACAGCAGACAGTGATGGGCTCCCAGGAAATGTCCAAGGACAAAAGTGGGACCAGTGAATAAAAGCAGAGGGAGGAAGATTTGAGATCAATTCTATAAAGATTTTTCTAAATGTATTTACTTGAGAGAGAGAGAGATAAGGACAGAAAGCATGAGTTGGCGGGGGGGAGTAGGGAAAAGCAGGCTCTGCAAGGCTGGATCCCGAGACCTCGGGATCATGACCCAAGTTGAAGGCAAATGCTCAACCGACTGAGCCACGCCAGGCACTCCACGGTCAATTCTAGAACTCTTGTCCAACATGGATCACACTGTGGAAATAAAAGGGGCAAGCTCTTGAGCTCTGGACATTTTCAAACAGACTCAGGAAAGAAAGGAGAAAGAGGTGTCTTCCAAATCAGGATCATGAAAATGAAGGGAAAGCTCCTGTCTCCTGAAGGACTGAGATTCTCTGCCTCTTAGTAGGAGACAACTGTTCTGCTTTGTTCAGTGATCATTTCAAGAAATGTGTAAGAAAAATCACAAGAGCCATGTACCTGCCACACTGCCCAGAAGCTCATGCCCAGGGGTTCTGTGGGTCCAGAAAAATATAGGAAGAAACTCTGCCCCATAATGACTACCTATGAGCCTCAGCAAGTCCCAACTCCAGCCAGATGAGCCTCAGCAAGTCCCAACTCCAGCCAAGTGGGCACAATAGTCTTTGCTCCCTCATGGGAGCATGGAGGGCTAACGTGGCCAACGGGCACCTATGGCATCCACAGGACTCCCCCCAGCATACTCATCATCCAGGACAGTACACACCGTAATGTTTCTGTGGCATTCAGGTCACCAAATACCTGATGTCCACCAGGTCTGGCCAAACAAATCACCACCACCAAGTAGTTATGGATACACGGTTGGCATCTAAGCCCCAAGAACCTGTGTGGTGTCCCAAGGGATGGACACAGCCCAACACAGAGCCCCTATAACCAGTGATCTTAGTTGCAGGGCCAAGCAAAAACGCAAGTGGAAAAGTGGGCAGCATTGAGTGGCCTGTGCTCATAAAAAGAAGCTCTGCAGCCAGGCTGAACTTCAGCTGGAAATGAGCAGGGTAAAGCAAGGCAAGCCCTTGCTGGGGCCTCCAGCTCTGCCAGCAGTAACTTGTCCTCCTTGGGATTCCCAAACCCCCCTCTGCCAAGTCATTTACTACTTCTTCAAATGCCAGTTACAGATACCCCTGAAATATCTTTACCATTAGACCATGAACCCCCTGAGGAGGATCCTGTGTCCACACAAGGGTAGCTTTGAGGACCCAGGCCAGGTAACCTGAGCCCCAAGAAGAGGAGTTAAGGCAAAATGGCCCTTGAAATGTCTTATTTTCTTTTCAGTCTCCCCACCACACCAAAAAGCCTTTGGGGCCTGGATATCGTCTCATTCAATCTTCCAATCACTAGCATCTAGCACATTTCAAGGGCTCACTAAACATCTGCCAGAGCCACTTCAAGACCTAGCACGCAGCAGACATTCAACTGTTGAAGTGGAGAAATTAAATTGTCACCAATAAAACCACAAGTGTGTCTGCTCACCCACACACCCTCCACACCCCTGTTCATCCATTTTATTCATTTCAGTTAGTTCTGCGGGAATAAAATGGAACCTCACGGTTTTTTTCACTGTATTTCCTTAATTAGTGAAAACAAATATTGTTTTTCCAAGTGATAGAGCTTATGATCTGTGTATCTTCACAGCAAACTGCCTTTTACATCTATACAAGTTGTAGGAAAAAATCTATTCTTTGTCAAATTGGATACTGAGTTTTTCCGTCCTAGTTATCACAAATACTTTTTTTTTTTAAGATTTTATTTATTTATTTGACAGAGAGAGACACAGCAAGAGAGGGAACACAAGTAGGGGGAGTGGGAGAGGGAGAAGCAGGCTTCCCGCAGAGCAGGGAGCCCGATGCGGGACTCGATCCCAGAACCCTGGGATCATGACCCGAGCTGAAGGCAGCCGCTTAATGACTGAGCCACCCAGGCGCCCCACACAAATACTTTTCTTCTATCACTACTATTTCCTCAGTTTGTTTTTTTTTTACCTATACTCTTTTTTCTATTTTTAATCGAAGTATAGTTGACATATAATATTATGTTACTTTCAGGTGTACAACACAATGGTTCAACAATTCTATATGTTATGAAAAGCTCACCACAAGTTTAGTTACCATGTGTCACCATACACAGTTATTACATTATTATTGACTATATTCCCTAGGCTGTATTTTTCAACCCCATGACTTATTTATATTATAACTAGAAGTCTGTACCTCTTAATCCCCTTCACCTACTTCACCCATCCCCCAACCTCCTCCCCTCTGGCAACCACCAGTTTGTTCTCTGTATTGATGAGTTTGTTTCTCTTTTTTTATTGTTGTTTGGTTTATTTGCTTTGTTTTTTAGATTCCACAGGTAGTAACATCATACAGTATTTGTCTTTCTCTGTTGATTTATTTCAATTAGCATAATACCCTCTAGGTCTATCCATGTTGTCACAAACTTCAATTTTTTTTCAAGGTCAATAGAGAAATCAATTATATATATATATATTTTTTAAAGATTTTATTTATTTATTTGAGAGAGCGAGAATGAGAGAGAGAGAGAGAGCACATGAGAGGGGGGAGGGTCAAAGGGAGAAGCAGACTCCCTGCTGAGCAGGGAGCCCCATGTGGGACTCGATCCCGAGACTCCAGGATCATGACCTGAGCCGAAAGCAGTCGCTTAACCAACTGAGCCACCCAGGCGCCCTATATATATATATTTTTTAAGATTTTATTTGTTTATTTGACAGAGAGAGACACAACGAGAGAGGGAAACCAAGCAGGGGGAGCGGGAGAGGGAGAGCAGGCTTCCCGCGGAGGAGGGAGCCTGATGTGGGGCTCAATCCCAGGATCCTGGGATCATGACCTGAGCCGAAGGCAGATGCTTAACAGACTGAGCCCTACCCAGGTGCCCCCAGAAATCAATTATATTTTTATTGATATAAAGCAATATATCATTTAGAATAATAAGCAATAAACAATAAACAAGCAATAAACAATTGGAAAATAAAAGTAAAAACAATTCAATTTATCATATTTAAAATATGATATATTCAGGGATAAGTTTAACAAAAGATGTATAAGACTTGTACACTGAAAACTAGAAAACACTGCAGAGAGAAACTGAAGTTGAAATATATGGAGAGATATAACATGTTGATGGATTGGAAGACTCATTATTATTAAGATGTCAGTTATCTCCAAATTGTTCCTTAGTGTCTTTAGAAGAAAACACAGGAGGATAGCTTGACAACACTGAGAACATCTTGGTGAAACAGTACAAAATATTATTTTTATTATAAATCTTGACACTCAAGTATATATCTTTTTACTATTCTGTGTAACAATATAGGAAGTATGCATAAATCACTTGTGCTACAAACCAGACCATGATGACTGTCTCAAGGAAAAGCACCTGTACAATTATTTTAGTTGGGAACTGAAGGAAATACTTTTCTAAAAAAAATAGAACAGCACTTCTACTTGAAAGAATGCCTCGCAAACTATAGCAAATGAAACATATCTGGCAGACTTTTTTTTAAATCTTTTTTAAAATTTTTTTATTAACATATAATGTATTACTTGTTTCAGGGGTACAGGTCTGTGATTCATCAGTCTTACACAATTCACAGCTCTCACCATAGCCCATGCCCTCCCCAATGTCCATCACCCAACCACCCCATCCCTCCCACCTCCCACCACTCCAGCAACCCTCAGTTTGTTTCCTGAGATTAAGAGTCTTTTACGGTTTGTCTCCCTCTCTGGTTTTGTCTTGTTTCATTTTTCCCTCCCTTCCCCTATTCCCCTATGATCCTCTGTCTTGTTTCTCAAAATCCTCATAGCAGTGAGATCGTATGACACTTATCTTTCTCTGACTGACTTATTTCGCTTAGCATAACACCCTCTAGTACCATCCATGTCATTGCAAATGGCAAGATTCATTTTTGATGGCTGCATAATATTCCTGTGTGTGTGTGTGTGTGTGTGTGTGTGTGTGTGTGTGTGTGTGTGT
>NW_027397099.1:6635654-6687874 GCF_003265705.2 Callorhinus ursinus
CCCCCCCCCCCCCCCCCCCCCCCCCCCCCCGCTCCGCAGTGAACCGGCCGCTGAGCTTGCAGGACCAACAGACGTTCGCGCGCTCAGTGGGTGTTAAATGGCGCAAAGTGGGGCGCTCCCTACAGCGAGGCTGTCGTGCGCTGCGGGACCCGGCGCTCGACTCACTGGCCTATGAGTATGAGCGCGAAGGGCTGTACGAGCAGGCCTTCCAGCTGCTGCGGCGCTTCGTGCAGGCCGAGGGCCGCCGCGCCACGCTGCAGCGCCTGGTAGAGGCCCTTGAGGAGAACGAGCTCACCAGCCTTGCAGAGGACTTGCTGGGCCTCGCGAATTCCGATGGCAGTCTGGCCTAACCTGAGTACCAGAAAAAGGGGGGATCGGCCAGTTGCCCAGCAGCGTTTGGAACACCTAGATGACCCTAGGGTCCCTTCTGCTGCTATTGCGGAGCTCCTGTCCATCCACGGGACTCTGAGACCACACTGATAACCCCACTTAGCCCAGCTGTTGGAGCTGCTGGGTAGCGTTGACTGCCTTCTCCAGGAGTTGGGCAAGCCCCCACCATTCCTGTTGGGGTGCCATTGGGGATTTGGCCTCAGATACTGTGATATAGACAAAGTACATGGGTCACCTGCTCCAGCGGTCTGCCCATCCCAAATGAGGGGCTTCTGGCCAGCCCTTACCTCTTCACTCATTGAACAACTAACTCATTAAGCACTTGCTGTGTCCTAGCCATCATCCTGGGTGCTGCAAATACTGTGGTGAACAAGATACACGAAACCTGCCTGCCCCCAGTTCATACTCAGTGTTGGACTGCAGATTTTAAGCAACAGCAATAAAATATTACCCATTTTTTTATGTGAAAAATACAAAAAGTTGTGGGTGCTCTGAGCAGGTGCCTAACCCAGGTTAGGCTTCCAGGGAGAGATATGAGGGTGGCGGGTTGAGGGAATGGCAACATTCTGGACATAGCCAGTCTTGGGTGAGGTCTTGAGGAAAGTTAGAAGAACAGAGGATGTTAGAAGAACAGAAAATTTGGAGTGGCTAGATCTAGGGGTAGCGGGTGGGTTTGCAAAGAGAGCAGTTGGTGAGTGTGGGAGGCAGATAGCTCAGGGTCTGGTAAGCCATTTTACAGATTTTGGATTTTACACTGAGGCCAGTGAGAAGCATTTAGAAAGTCTGGGGAGTTAAGGTGGGGAGGCTGGTGAGGAGGGAGAAGAGGGAGAGGTGGAGTGTGGGAGGGTAGGGGTGGAGGCCCAGGCTAGGGCAGTGGCAGCAGAGATGGAGGGAAGGGATGAACACCACGAACTGTTTAGGATGAAAGGTAACAGGCCTAGTGACCCTGGATGAGGAGTGAGAGTGCAGGAGGACCTCAGAGTTTCTGCCTTTTTCAGTACGATGGAGGGCGGGGCTGCCTGCTCAATTGAGGAGGCATTCAATCTCCAGAACAACTCTCTGCCCACTGGGGTCCCAGATCAAACCCTTTACTCACTGGCCAACTTCAGGAATCCCTCCAGCTGAATCATCCCTACCAGTCCAATCTGGCCTGCAGTGACCCAGGCTTGGTTATTTCTGCCTGTAGGAGGCTATGCTGGACTATGCTGGTGCAGGGTACTAGGGCCCAGGGGGCCCAGAGGTACCTCTGGGGAGACAGACTGAAGTGCTCCACTGTGAAGTTAAAGCAGAGAGGGTTGGCCCCTGTCCTGTATCCCTAGTGGATAGATGCAGAGAGGGGCAAGGGAGGGCAGAGCAAAGAGTCCCAGACTGAATTCCAGAAGACCTAGGGCAACGCTCTGAATTTCTGCCTGTATGATGCTGGGCAAGTCACTTAACTCCCTAAGGGGCAGTGTCCGCATCTGCATGAGCAATGAGAGCTGCTACCAGAATTGTGAGAATTGAATCTTGTGGGTCAGTGTGTGTGTGTGTGTGTTTGCTGGGGTGGGAGGGGGGCATGACAGAACCAGGAGTAAGGAGGCAGCCGTATGTCCAGGGCCATTTATGATTATAGGTCCTGCCTGGTTGAACCTGGGCTGCTGGTGAGCTGAGGAGAGGCGCTTCCAAGGATAGCCTGGGATGGTGGCCAAGTAGATGCCTAAGACGCTCAGCCTGGGGGATTTGGGACCCGCCAGCCCTGGGCTCCTGCCAGCCCAGGCCCTGCCTCACTCCGGAGAGGTGGGGGTGCGGAGATTAACCAGAGAGGCTAATGTTTCTTCCTACCCCCACCAAAAGGCAGAGTTGGGGAGTTTGAGCCCACACCGAGGCCAGAACCCACCGCCTCCGGCCTTCCCAGAGAGAGCTGCCCGTGGGGATCCCTCTCAGAGATTAGTCTTCACTAGGAGACTGCGCTCCCCGCGGCGCCGGGGCGGAGCTGAGCTCCAGATGTCCAGGCGCGCACAGCTGGAGGGTCACGTGGCAGCGGCCCCGGCCTCCCCCTTCCTGCCAACGCTGCATTTGGCCCAAGCCCCGTCCATGGCTGCCCTTGGGACCCTGCGCTGAGCCCCGGAGGCCCTGGCGTCCGGGGCTGCGCCACTCCCAAGGGACAAGCGTGAGTGTCGGGATCCCAAGGACCGACGTGGTGGCTAGGGAGGGGGTAGAAGGGATTCTGCTTCAGCGCGGGAAGGGCGGGAGGGAACGGGGGCCGAGCTCGGCGTCTCCAGGCCTTAGGTAACCGTCCCGGGCCGGCGCTGAGGGGGGTGGGGACTGGCTACTAGGAGAAACTTCCAGCCCCTTCAGGGTACCCAACCCAGTGTGTGGGGGGTGTGCCACAGCCCAGAGCGGGAGAACGCCGGAGGGGGATGAATGGCCGGTAGCTGAGACCCTCGGCGTTTGGCCTCCGCCCCTTCCCCTCGGAGAGACCGAGGCCGGGAACTCCTCCCGGCCAATGGCTTCCGCGTCGCGAGCCCCTGACTGAGTCTTTCCGCAGGGGGCGCGGGCGCCAGCCACGCGGACATGAGGCGGAGGCTGCGCCTCCGCGGGGACGCGTCGCTCACGCTGCTCCTCGGCGCCGCCCTCGGCCTCCTTCTCTACGCACAGCGCGAGGGCGCGGCCCCGACGACAAGCGCCCCGCGAACGAAAGGGAAGGCAGCGCCAGGGCCCACTCCCGGACTCCGCGTCTTCCAGGCATCGGACGCAGGCGCAGCCCTGGCCCCGCTGGCCTACGAAGGGGACACACCGGCGCCGCCCACACCCACGGGGCCCTTTGACTTTGGCCGCTACCTGCGCGCCAAGGACCAGCGGCGCTTCCCCCTGCTCATTAATCAGCCGCACAAGTGCCGAGGAGATGGCGCACCTGAAGGTGGACCCGACTTGCTCATCGCCGTCAAGTCAGTGGCGGCGGACTTCGAGCGGCGCCAAGCCGTGCGCCAGACGTGGGGTGCTGAGGGTCGCGTGCAGGGGGCGCTCGTGCGCCGCGTGTTCTTGCTGGGCGTGCCCAGGGGCGCGGGCACAGACGGGGCAGACGCGGAGGGGGAGGGCACGCGAACCCACTGGCCTGCCCTGCTGCGTGCTGAGAGCCGCGCGTACGCGGACATCCTGCTCTGGGCTTTCGACGACACTTTCTTCAACCTAACGCTCAAGGAGATTCACTTTCTCGCCTGGGCCACGGCCTACTGCCCCGACGTGCGCTTCGTGTTTAAGGGCGATGCAGACGTGTTCGTGCACGTGGGGAACCTGCTGGAGTTCCTGGCGCCGCGGGACCCGGCGCAGGACCTGCTTGCGGGCGATGTGATCGTGCAGGCTCGGCCAATCCGTGCGCGGACCAGTAAATACTACATCCCTGAGGCGGTGTACGGCCTGCCCGCCTACCCGGCCTATGCGGGTGGTGGTGGCTTTGTGCTTTCGGGGGCCACGCTCCGTCGCCTGGCCGGCGCCTGCGCGCAAGTTGAGCTTTTCCCCATTGACGACGTCTTTCTGGGCATGTGTCTGCAGCGCCTTCGGCTCACACCAGAGCCCCACCCTGCTTTCCGGACTTTTGGCATCCCCCGGCCGTCAGCAGCGCCGCACCTGCGCACCTTTGACCCCTGCTTTTACCGGGAGCTGGTTGTAGTACACGGGCTCTCGGCCGCCGACATCTGGCTTATGTGGCACCTACTGAATGGGCCCCAAGGGCTAGCCTGTGCCCATCCGTGGCCTGTCGCTGCTGGCTCTTTCCAGTGGGGCCCCTAGCCACCTTCATGGCCCCAAGCTCCCCTCACTCAGACCCAGGATGATTATCGCCGTGTATGTAGTTCTTCCCCAGAGGCAGATTTCAAAAATCTAGCCCATATCACCAGAAGTCTGCCTCCACAGTTCCCCAGGGAATTAAGATTGAACTTGGCTCCTGCTGGCCTACCTTATTCGGAGCTGATCTAGAACCACCTGAATGGTAGCCCTTTAGGACAGCCAGGGCTGAGGCCTTAGAGCAGCAGGCTCTGCCAAACAGGTGGACATGTTTGACCCTCCTACTACCAAGTAGGTTTTTGGGGTTTGGGGATGGTGGTCGCAGAGGCTCATGGAATCTGACCATACTCCTTGATTTGGAAGTCCTAGAGTGATGCAAATGCAGGTCTCTCTCAAGGCTGGAGGAGGTGTGGGGTCCTGGAACTGGCAGGCATTTTGCTACAACTCAATCTGAAGGTAGGCATTTTGCTTCCCACCTGCCCATCCAAATTGGATTTTCAGCCCTGTACTGATCTTTAGATCTTCTTCTGAGGTGTCCCTTCCCGAAGCCAACCCCTCCTGGGCCCTGGTCTGGCTGGAACACCAGGGATGGACGCACACAGGGACAAACAAGTGCATGGTCCTACCTAGAGTCTTTTCTCACCACATAAGAATTTACACACACACAACAGTGCCAGTCTCTTACTAGAGGCTGTGCTGCCCCACTCAGAAGAGCCAAGGAACCTAAGATGACTCCACCATAAAATTTCCCATATCCTTCACCCACGTTCTTAAAAATCAACACCTCCATGCTTATTTTAGTACAAACATCCCAGCAACAGCACATGGTGAGCAGCTGCTGAGGGCACAGGTTTTTATTGGAGGGGTATGGGCAGGGCATGAGGAACGTTCCCCTATTCTAGGAAGATGGGGAGAGTCCTGGCTGCCCCTACAGGGGGATGTGTGTGTGGGTCTCTGGCCAGGCCACAGTCCAAATGGGAAGACACCAGTCAGTCACAAAATTATGGAACGCCACACAAGCCTGGCTGTAAGCCCAGGAACCACCTAGGAGCCTGGGGCAGGTCCCCTCCACATTCATTGTTAAACTCTACAGGATGAGGCTGTACATGAGTTAATTACAAAAGAGTCATATTTACAAAAGTCTGTACACACATTTGAAAAACTCACAAAATTGTCATCTATGTATCACAAGTTGCTAGACCAAAATATTAAAAATGGGGTAAAATTATACATTTCTCTTCTCAATTCTTTTCAAAAGGATTATTTTTAAAGCACATATGCTACTTTCCTTAGCAAGACCCATGAAAAGACTGAGCAGCCCAGCCTTCCTTGAGCCCCCAGAGGCCTTGGGCCATGAATGGGCCTGGCCAGGGGACATTGCCCAGGGTTGGGGCAAGAGAGCCAGCCCACAGTGCAGAACAGAATGCTGAAACAATAAAAGGAGGAAGATGTCTTTGGCTAAAACTTTGGCATTAAATAAAAGAGGCAAACAGGATGGAAACATGCAGCCTGCCAGCCAAGTTGGGGCAGAGCAGGGGCACAGGTGACCTTGAAGGCTGGCTCCAAGAGGGGCAGGAACCAGGCCTGGGCACATACCTGGATGGTAAAAAGCTGTGTTTCAATGAGTTGGGTGTGCCTACTGGGCCTGGTAGGGAGCACGTGCAAGGAAGGAACAGGGAAAGGCAGGTGGGCCACCTTGGCCACAGCCAGCTCATCAAGTAACTAAAGTGGATGTAGTGCAAAAGTCGCAACCAAGTACTATGGACATGCTACCTGCTTGCCTTAAGGGTCACGTGGCAATGATGGGCCAAAGGCAGGACCTCGTCCTCGTCCCGGGTGCCTGTGTCCTCAGCCACAGAAAGAGTCCCAACTTTTCCCAATGCGTGTGGAACAGGAGAGACAGAACTCTGCCTCCGTATGTGTTAGTCGAGGTCGCCTGGGTCTAGGTATCAAGGCTCAGAGTTTGTGCTTCTCTTTGCAGTCTGTGTCCTCTGTTGGCACCAGCAGGCCGAGGACGGACAGAGGAATATTTGGGCCTCTCACCCCATGGCAGAGCACCCAGTCTGAGCCCCACCTCAGAACATCACAACAGCCTTTCAACACTGGCAAGGTGTCCAAGAAAACCCACAGGGTGGCACATGGAGGCCCGTTGAACAGGATGCAATGCACAGCTCCACGGGGCAGAGGGGCATGGGTGGTGATGTCCTTAGGGGAGCTCCGCTGTTCTCAGGTGGGCACCAGGCCTGGGGGGGCCGTACAGGGTCACCGAGGCAATATGGTTATTCTGCATGACCTGGTGTGAGAAGCGGACAATGAATCAAAGGGGAGGAGTAGAAGGGATGCAGCATGGTAGGCAATCAGATCCATAAAAACCACCAGTACTAGGGCTGTGACTGCAGACAAGGGATTTGGGGCAGCTCCTGTGCACAAAGAATGGACGTTGTGTGTGCGACACACCTGCACACAGGGCTGGGCTGATCCCTCAACATCCCCCAACTCATGCTAGGAGTCATCCTGGCCCAGCAACTGCCTGCTCTTCATGGGATACTTCACTATACCTGTTTACCCAGTCCTTCTGTACCTGCTAGGGGCCTAGTGAAGGTGTGACATCCAAAAGGGAGAAGAGGGACAGCCCATTCTTCTCCCAAGCCAGCAGGGCCTCTACAGCCACTCACCCATAGCACATTCCTTCATACGGCATTCAAAGAACCCCAACAGTCCCACGCTGAGCCCCATCTGCTCCCTGGGGTTTCCTTTCCTACCATATTTACGTTCTCACATATGTGGGATCCCCGTTACCTCTCATCTTGTTGGATAAGGCTACTGCTTTAGCCTCCATGACCTCGAATTTCCCCAACATAGTTTCTGTACTCTTACTGTTCAATGCGGGCAGGTCAGATTCTTAGCAGACAGGGCTACTGGGGAAGGATTAACTCACCGAGCAGGGCTGTTAGGCCCTCCCCAACCTTTCTCCATCACTTGCCTGTCCCTGCCATGGCCATGGGCCCCTCAACCCGCAGGGCTTACCTCAAAGATCATCCGCTGAAGACCAAAGCAGAATGTAGAGCCAAATGGGTTGGTGTTGTTTGGGGAGGAGGACCTGAGGCCAGGGAAGCCAGAATTAGAGGTGCAGACAGAAGCTGAGGCTAGGCAGGGCATCCAGTCCCTTTTGGGATGGGGGCTACTGGCCAGTGGTCTCTCATGGCTGTTTCCAACACGGGCCCTTGAAGTACCAGGGGTAGTGACAGGTATCATTCAAGCTCTGACTCCTACACAGCCCAATGAGGCACAGGAAGTTATTACACAGTTAGATTGGAGTGGAAAGTTAGGAGGGAGGAGCCTCAGGCAGCATGGCAACTGGGTAGGAAGCTGTACACTACAGCATGTGGCAACTTTAATGGGAAAAAAAGAGCCCAGGACAGCCAGTGAAAAGTGCTTCCTTTTCTGAATAACTAGGGGTAAAAGGCCCGCCTACCTGGAGAGGGGAGCTATCCCCAAGGGGTAACCTCTCTGGTGCAGGTAAACATGCAGAATAGCTGGCCCTGTGGTAATGTGCAGGGTGGGGGACGAGAAGTATATTTGTGGCAACAACAGAAACTTCTGTCATTTCTAAGCCATAGGCACAGCTAGGCTTCCCTAAGTCTTCTGGGCTGTGAGGAGCAGGAAGGGGTGGTCAGAGATGGCAACCTCCCACTCACCTATGCAGGACAACAGGCTTCTCCACAGGGTGGCCCAGGAGATCCTGGATGTTGTCCCACTGCAAAAGGGATGGGGGCGGCAAGGGGTTAGCAGGAACCTAATTGTGACCAATGGCTGGCCCAGAAGACATGGGCCCCAGACTGCTGGCAGGCTCACACCCACCTCATTTTGGGGCTACATGAGGTGGGAAAATAGGAGCTCACCTTGCTGTAGGTTGTGCATGTTTCTGTCTGACCATCTGCATTTTCTGAAAAGAGAACACAGAGTGGGTTGGTAGCTGGTCCAGCCCACGTGTGACCCTAGCCCTAGGGAGAATCCAGACCTGGCCACCCTGTGCATTGGGGTTGGACAACAGAGGGAGGACAGATGGGCTATTTCAGAGTTGCCGAATGGAGGAGGGTAGAGACAGCAGTCACAAGGCTGACCTGGGAGCACCTGGATAATCATGTGTAGGAAACTCTCCCCATCATGGACCAGCAATCCCACGATCATAGGAAAAGACCTTGAGAGCCTCCAGCAGACTACAGGCCAAAAAAATGTGCAGCCCCAGAACACAGAGCCCAACCCAGAGGAGCTGAGGCTATGGGCAAAGCAGGTGGGCAAAGGTTCCTGCTACTATTTCTGTTTGGATCACTGTGTGTCTGCATCATGAAAGACTAACTTCAAAACCCTTTTCTTACTCGAACGATATTCACTACTCACCTTTCTTTATGGCTAGTGGGATCTTGAACTCACAGCGGTGATAACTAGAGAGAGAAGCCAGATGGATAAAGGCTGGGCCCCCTGAAAGGCCTGACCACCCGCGCATCTCAACCCCGCACCCCAGGAAACACAGAATGAACCCACCCCCAAAGCCCTGCTCTGGGGTCTGAAGACCCTGTCATCTTGGATAAGATACCAGGCTCTCTGAACCTACTTCCCTATTTGTAAAATGGGTACAAATGGAGAGACGTAAGGTATTGACACTATACCAGGAACAGAGCAAACACTCAGGAAATGTTCATTTCCCACGAAACTGTAAGAATTCAGGTACAAATTAGTGAACATTCAAAGCTCTCTTTTCCTGGGAATTTTCAACCCAAAGCTCAGTTCTTGGGAGGGGCAGGTACAGGTATACTCACATGTTAAAATTATAATGCCCAGGGTAATTGGTGTGTAGGACAAACTTCTTCACTTTGTGTGTATTTGCATCAAAGAGGATATCCTGGGATAGAAAACAAGGATGTCCAAGTAGGGAAAGTTACTGAGGCTGGGCAAGGGCCTTTCTAAGAGCATGTCCAACTCAAAGACAGCCACGCCACAAGGCGGATGAGTCTGGGCAATAGCTTTCTCCCAAACAATAGTCAAGAGGATAGCTGAGGCCAAACAGCCTTAACTGGACATTTTCAGTGAAGGGGGCACCCAATTATCTGCAGGCCCCTCATTCCAAACTTTGTAGCAGCAGACCCAGCAGACGCATGGCCTACAACTCCTACTGCCTAGGAACTCAAACACATCATGGAGACCTTTCCTAACAAGCACCTGATTATAAACTAACTGAGCACAGATTTTGGCTTAAAGGCTGCCAAGAAGATTCAGGGACCACCTGAATTTCCAGCGCCTCAAGGCACCTAACTATTCTGAATGCCATGACTGGCCATTAGGCCCTCTATGGGAGTGAGCAACCCCTAGAACCAAAGGTCCAGCCTCTCACCAGGACTCAGATCTGGATTTGATGCTGCCCACTGAACACTTCTTCCTATCCCCCATACCCTCCCCAAGTTTCACATCCTGCCAGCCTTCTGGGCCTGTGACCTCAGGGTTACCTCTGACTCCAACCCTACATTAGCTACTTAAGTCCTATTAGGGTTGGTCCATTTGTTCCATCTTCCTTGTCCCTTATCATCAATGGCCCTTGAACTAGAGAGGTTCCACTTACAAAGTGCCATTCCCTCCTGCTACTGTCCTACCCTCAAAAGTTTATGACCCCACTGCTGTTCCCCCACTACTCCTGGCTCCACTATCTTTTTTTTTTTTTATTTGACAGAGAGAGAGAGAAGCAGGCTTCCTGCTGAGCAGGGAACCCGACATGGGGCTCGATCCCAGGACCCTGGGATCATGACCTGAGCCGAAGGCAGACGCTTAAGCAACCGAGCCACCCAGGAGCCCTCATTCCCACTGTCTTTGACCCTTTTTTAGTCTCCCTGTTTTGTGACTCCAGAAGAGGCTCCTATGTTCTACAAATGGGCAGATCCCAAACTATGTTACCCTGAATGATTCCCACAGTCTCCACCTGAGCAGCGTGGTGCCCTCAATAAAGAAGCCAAAACATACCAGGGACCTAGTGTTTCTGAGCAATCTCAGTGGTAGGCAAGGCCCACTTTAGGGTACCAATGCAAGACTACCGGGCAAAGCCAGCTGGAGCTGGTTTCCCTGCTACCAGGCATGGTTACAGCTCCATGTGGACACAAAGATGTGCCCAGGTGCATGGTCCACCACCACAGAAATGAAAAATTTCTCTAAGGAATCACAACTTACCACTCCAAGAGTGAAGTAGTTAAAAAAGTAGTCATTGCACTTGGATGGAACTTGTTTATGAGGGGAAGGAGAATGAATTTTCATCTGTTGGGAAGAAAATAACAACAAATTAAAATCCCAACTCCTTAATACAGTTCTCAGATTAACTAAAAGTCTACAAACTGTGTTTTGGGTATAAGATTAAGCTGTTGGGTAAGCAGGAGTGTCACCGTCCCTGCTACTGCTGAACAATGCAGCCAGCTTTGGCTGACCACAGACTGGGCCCTGGCCTCCCAAGAAAAGGCAGGATAATCTGACCAACAGTATCAGGAAAGAGCTTTCAATTTAATTCTTTATCAGTCTTAATAGAACAGGTTCTATGGAAAAATAATGAAGCTTATATTTACTTGATATTAAGTTAATATTGATAAAAAAGAAGGACGCCGCCTGGCTGGCTCAGTCGGTAGAGCATGTGACTCTTGATCTCAGGATTGTGAGTTCGAATCCCACCCTGGCGGCAGAATTTACTTAAAAGGAGACTGCCTATTTGACTTTATAAACACATTTCCCCTACCTTGTCTTCTGACTTATAGAAGACCTTGTGCGGAGAGCCAAGCATGCTAAGAACATCCTGGCAGGAATCACCAAAATACACTGAACGTTCAAATACCCGCATCTTGGCATCTGCTAATAGGCCAGGTCCACAACCTGCAGAGAGTTAAGTGAAAGGTGTCAGGTTCCCACCCAGAGCCTGAGATCCTGCAGCGTAGGGCCAAGGGGGCCCCAGAGAGGCCAATGGCTGCACGCTGCATTATTAGCTCTGGCTAATAAAAATATACTGCATAAAAACAGAAATACCAGGTCACAAGGGCTTGCGATGCTACAAGAGATAACCATCTACTTGAAATAATCCCAGAGAGGGGAGCCTGGGTGGCTCAGTCGGTTAAGCGTCCAGCTGTTGATTTTGGCTCAAGTCATGATCTCAGGGTGGTGAGATTGAGCCCCGAGTTGGGCTCATGCTGGGCATGGAGGCTGCTTAAGATTCTCTTTTTCCCTCTTCCTCTGCCCCTCTCCCTTGTCTCCCTCTCTAAAAAAACCTAAAACAAACAAACAAAAAAACTGAAAAGAAAAAAAAAAAAAGAAATAATCCCAGAGACTCATTCAATCACAAAAGTGAGGTAGAACTCTGAAAACTTCATTCATTCACTCACCAAATATTTACTTATTGACTACCATGGGCTAGACACTTTGTTAGATATTGAAGAAACATGCTGAGCAAAACAAGTGCAGTCTCTGCCCATATTGGAGCTTATGGTGTGAAGATCCCAATCTGACGCCACCCAACTGTGGTACAATACACAGCAGCATAGATACTATGGAAGTATATAATGAGGTGCTATTATCTCTTGCCACTTTCCAGGTCCTGACAAGATACAAGAATTTATGTTAAGAGGGGCTTCTCAATGGTAACCCCCAACCAGAGACTGGACCTCAAGATCACTCTATAGAAAAGCCAAGAGTGAAACATCCATTAACTCACTCCCTAATTCTACAAACACTGATAGACCCAGTAACACTCAAAAATGACAAACCAGAAAAGTGGGAGGATAAGAAAATCCAATTTGCCAAAAGTTTCTTCTTTGGGAAGACTGTTTAAACCCTGACTCTAATACATTTTGGAAACAATTCCAGTTAAACACACACACATAGCAGTAGATGTGGAATAGCAACAGACACACCAACTCTGTGGATGGGAAGACAAAGTGTTTTACTTCCCCTACACACACACACACACACACACACACACACACAGGCAAGAACCTGAGGAAGACTGCATTTCCTGGTACATGATAATCACCATCACCTTACTCTACGCGGAGCTTTATAGATGACAAAGCTCTTTCATATATAACAATCCATTTGTTATATAGGGAAGACCTCAGGGATCCAACATCTGAAATAAATTGGTACTGAGTTCTTCAACTAACCCAAGAGTCTTTAGTCACAGCACATATACACTGAGTGGCAAATAAAGGTTGTGTTTAACTAGGTCGCAGGAAAAGCATAGCCCACATTAACCTCTGGTCTATAAATCTTGCTGCTTAGGCAAGCTTGGGTGACCTACAGAACCCACCAAAAGTCCTGTCAAGCTGGACTGTATGCCCAAAGTCTCCAAGTACCAGACACTTGTAAATGTCCAAATGGGGCCACAGCGGAAGGCACTCTTCATGTGTGAGTCTTCTCTCTTGTCTCACCCTATCTGAAGCCTACCCAGGGAAAAATACCCTTAGTTTTAGGAGACTATTTTAGGTTCTGATTCCCTGGAGTGAATCTTCCTATAAGTTACTGTGGGGACTAAGACAGTTGAAATGACTTCCTATCTTAAAAACATCCCAGTAGCTACACTCCGTAAGGAAACATGTGAGAAATGGGTTGGCTGACACAAGCTACCTTTCTGCTTGCCAAAGGAAACTCTCAATGAGTACTGGATTGGACAGTAATTTGGTGAGTCCCTGACTTCACGTGTTTCCCCCACTGACCCTGTGAGATGTGACTGCTGGGAGTGTGCTGTACAGGACGGCAGTCACAACTGGAGATCCCCCACCCTGACAGACTCCTCCTGCTGTCACCTGGTATACTGCATCATCCTTGACTACCCTGCTGTTTCAAGGTGTGATCCTCCTGACAAGAGAGACCCTAAATCACTTGACCTTCTACATTTCAATTCTCAATCTCAATTCTCTCAAACACTATAGCTCAAGTGCAACATTCTTTTAAGTAGAGTTTTCTTCCTTGGCTAGAAAACCACATTTCAAGAAATTCCTAACCTGGAGGTTGTAAACTATCTAATTGTTCAGGGGAGTGAGCTCACAGTTTATATATCAGACTCTTCATAGGTAAGAACCAGTGCCCTAGAAACTGATGTAAGACCCCAATTTATGAACAAACACTGGCTAGACTATGAGCTCCATGAAGGCACAGCTCCTATGCTGGCTCCGAGGCCAAAGACATGGCCGGTACTACCAAGCATGGCCCAAGGTCCACAGTAGCTGAAACTGGTCACTTACAAGGAAATCACAAATAAGGCTTGGATTCTGGTGAGACCAGCCACTGAAGGCAGCAGCTTTTTATTCATAGTCAGCAAAACTCACAGCAGGGTCTGGCCAAACCACAATTCAACAAGTCCCTGCTGCCAGCCTACTGAGAACTGGGCATAAAGGGTGGAAAAGGGAATGGGGCACCTGGGTGGCTCAGTTGGTTGAGTGTCTGACTCTTGGTTTCCGCACAGGTCGTGATCTCAGGGTCGTGGGAATGAGCCCCATGTCACGCTCTGTGCTCAGTGTGGAGTCTGCTAGAGACTCCCTCTGCCCTCCCCGCTGTGTGCTCTAAAATGGGTAAATAAACCTTAAAAAAAAAAAAGGTGGAAAAGGGGAGAACAGACCAATATTGCAGCCCATAAGGCACATTTCCAGTAAACAGTCTGGGAAGCACTGAAAAACTACATAAGCACACAGAAGGCTTATGCACATCCTAGGGGAAGCAGTGCTACTATCATTTATTAAGATTTGCTAATGATAAAACTATGTTTTGTCCCTTCACAAATTTAAATGAAAACTTTAACCATAAATATCCACGTTGTCTTGTACCAACTATCTCTAAGCATGTGGGATTTTAGCTTGTCTCAACATGGATATAATGGAGAATTCACCACCCCAAGTCGAGTTAACTGACCTGCAGCAAGTAGCCGAAGTCGTAAACCTGAGGGTCCAGTTCCATCTCGAAGAACATCCACACTCTCAGCATACACATTGCCAAGGAAACAGCTGAGGGGCATCACGGGAGCCCTGGAGGCAGGCACAGAATGAGCAGAGGCTTTGCCCTCCCTCCCAGGGAGCCCAGGGCCCATGAAGTTTGTGCTCCCCACATATACTTTGTATCCTGTAGGCTGTTTCCACTGTAGATGTACATTCGTTTCACAGTCGCCCCGTGGGGTATCTGGAGAGAAGCTAGACCATGGGCAAAATTGGGCTGCAAACATAAGACAACAGTTTTACTAAGAGCATACTGCAAGCCATGGGAGCCAGGCTCTAGCATTTCCCCAGCCCTCATGGGCCAGGTCAAAGCACACAATCAAACCTGGCTCCATGTCAATCAACTCCCCCCATCCATAGAGGTTCATCTTTAATTTTACTTAGTTTTTCGTTCTTTCATCAAGAAGAAATTACAGGAACGCTTTCTTTAATAAAATGGAAGCTTTACAAACATCTATCATTTCACGACCCTAAGGATGTTGCTACCTAAGGATGAATGAAACAATTTGCTAAAAACCACAGTGATTTGGAGTTTTAAAGCAAGGCACAACTGAGTTTCTCTCTGAAAAGGGAGCCTGACCTCACTCTGCAGTGGGAAGTGCCCTCTTCCTGGGAATGCCGGCTTGGGCTTTGTTCTTGCTATCAATCCCACCCACTGTGCCCATACTGGCCTCTGAAGACCTGAGAGATGAGGAAACCAAAGAAAGGCTACCTATCCAGCGTCCCCCGTGGCACTGTCTGTTGGGTCCATATTACCTGGATACTGGGTGACAAATACCATAGGAAGGGAAGAGCTAACCTCGTACTTGGGAGCCTCGGTCCATGAGTCTAACTGAAAAGAGAAAGACAGTCCTCTGAAGTTGAGGTGGAAGAGCTGCTCAGCGGAGTTGTACACTGTGGGAATGGGAAGGAGAAAATGACATGGTTGAATGGCATCAGAAGATGTGAACACAAACCAGCTTGGCAACACCTTCCTTGTGTCTGGTTCCTGAAGTGACCTCCTAGGCTGAAAACAAGGGGGGAGAAGCTTTCCTTCACACCCAACTATCAATTCTCAAATTCTACAGGAACTTGGCTTCAGGGGCACTGGGGCTGGGATGGGATCATTTGCTAGGTTTATCATTATGGGCTGCGACAGATGATGAAAGGAATCAGATGGACTTGGGCTTACCTCCAGGATGGGTTGCACCAAAAGACTGGTCAATCTGCTCAATGGTGGGAGCTATGGCCTGAGAGTTAAAATGCACTCCACTGAAAAACAAAGATGCTTTTCAAATCACTGAAGATGGTGGCTGGAAGAGTTATTCTTAAAACATAGGCAGGTGAGTTTACAAGTATGCCAAAACACAAGTTTAATTAAAGAACTTTTAAGTGAGGAATAATTAATGAAGTCAGAACAAGTCAAGTCTCCTGAGGCTGACAGACACAACTGATCCTTAGGGCCTCCCAAGACATGTATGGTCATTGGGCAGTTTAGAAGGAAATAAATTCAGTCTCAGCCCCATGGCATTTGGACTTGGATCAAGAATGGCCACAGGAATAGAAAGTGTTAATGTGTTTTCCTAGGATACCTACTAAGAGTTTGGCTTCAAAAGGAACTTTCTTAAAAGGGGATGGACATCTTAAAAGAACAGTATAGCCAAGCAAGGCAGCTTGTTTTCTTTCTTTCTCTCTTTTTTAAGATTTTATTATTTATTTGAGAGAGACAGGGCGAGCAGGGAGAGGGAGAGGGATAAAGAATCTGAAGCAGACTCCACTCTGAGTACAGAGCCCCACATGGGACCTCAAGATCATGAGCTGAGCCGAAACCAAGAGTCCGAGGCTTAACCAACTGAGCCACCCAGGTGCCCCAAGCAGCTTGTTTTCTTAACAGCCAGCACTCAAGGACTGGGTGAATGGGGGGAGTGGGGAGAGATGGATCCCATGCAAAGGGGAAACACCTGAGGGGGAGGGGCTTGGGAAATGAAGAGGAACACGTGATTTCAGATGATGAGCATGAAGATATGGCACGTATGACTTTAAGAAGAATGTTTAAGGGGCGCCTGGGTGGCTCAGTCGTTAAGTGTCTGCCTTCGGCTCAGGTCATGATCCCAGGGTCCTGGGATCGAGCTCCACATTGGGCTCCCCACTCGACGGAAAGCCTGCTTCTCCCTCTCCCACTCCCCTGCTTGTGTTTCCTCTCTCGATGTCTCTCTGTGAAATAAATAAATAAAATCTTAAAAAAAAAAAAAAGAAAAATGCTTAAAGGTTAAGAATATTTTTTTAAATTAGCATAATTCATGGAACACCTCCTTTTTTTTTAAGATTTATTTACTCATGGGGGAGGGGCAGAGGGAGAGGAAGAGAGTCTCAAGCAGACTCCATGCTCAGTGCTTAATCCCATAACCCTGAGACCACAATCTGAGCTGAAACCAAGAGCTGGATACTCAACTGACTGTACCACCCAGGCGCCCAAGAACACCTCTTTTTTTTTTTTTAAGCAGTAAGTTTTTAGATTTTTTATTTGCTTATAGAGAGAGAGAGAGCACAGGCAAGGGGGAGAGGCAGGCAGAGGGAGAAGCAGGCTCCTCGTGGAGCAAGGAGACTGATATGGGACTCCATCCCAGGACCTGGGATCATGACCTAAGCCAAAGGCAGACGCTTAATGACTGAGCCACCCAGGCGCCCCAGAACACCTGTTTTTTAACCAGGCATGGTGCTATATGCTTTGCCAGCAGTGTCTCATGTCCTCTTCCTAACCCAGCAGCCATATTACTGGCTTCATTTCTCTGATGGTAATACAAACTCTGAGAGGTTAAATGACTCCCCAGGTCACAGAGGTAAGAGAATGATGAACCCAGGGCAGGCTGACCCCAGACCCATGCTTTTACTTACCACTAACTCTTAAGAGGGAAAAGAGATGGGGCGCCTGGGTGGCTCAGATGGTTAAGCGTCTGCCTTTGGCTTGGGTCATGATCCTAGGGTCCTGGGATTGAGCCCCACATTGGGCTCCCTGCTCAGCGGGAAGCCTGCTTCTCCCTCTCCCTCTGCCTGCTGCTTCCCCTGCTTGTACACTCTCTCTCTCCGTCAAAAATAAATAAAATATTTTAAAAAATAAAAAAAATAAAAAAGAGGGAAAAGAGAAACCAGACCTTGAGGTACAAAGGCTCCAACAAAACTGAAAGACAAAAAGAATCTGCAGGGACCAGTGCTATTACACATTTGTTTGATCCACTTCTCTGTTGGTAAATGCTGCTTGAGCCAGCCCCAGGAATTGGGCCCTTTCATGCCCCAACAAAGGGAAAGGGAAGCTGTTAAGGAAGCTTACTATATGGAGTATCCTGGATGCTAGCACAGTGCCTTGCCATAATGGGAGCTCAAATATTTGTTTTATGATACAGACCATTCCCATTTTCATTCTAAAAAGTAGATTTTGGGGGTGCCTGGGTGGCTCAGTTGGTTGTGTCCAACTCTTGATTTTGGTTCAGGTCGTGATCTTGAGCCCCATGGTGGGTTCCATGCTCTGCATGGAGTCTGCTTCTCTCTCTCCCTCTGCCCCTCTCCCCCAGTGCTTGCTCTCTCAAATAAATAAATAAAATCTTAAAAAAAAAAAAAAAAAAAAAAAGAGTGCCTGGGTGGCACAGTCGGTCAAGCATGTGATTCTTGGTTTCAGCTCAGGTCATGATCTCAGGATTTCAGGATTGTGAGATCGAGCCCTGGGTCAGGCTCCATGCTCAGTGCAGAGTCTGCTTAGGTCTGTCTCTTTCTCTCTCTTCTGCCCCTCCCCACTGCAGGCACTCGCTCTCTAAAATAAGTAAATTTTTTTTTTTTAAGATTTTAATTATCCATCTGACAGAGAGAGAGAGAAAGAGAGCAAGCACAAGCAGGGAGAGCAGGAGAGGGAAAAGCAAGCTCCCCACCTGAGCCACCCAGGCGCTCCAATAAATCTAAAAAAAAAAAAAAAGTCAATTTTTGGCCCCCAAACAGCAGTCCCTTTGGCGTTCTCTTTAGCATTCATAGGCTTTGGAGTCAGACCTATTGTGGTGGGGGGAGGACGGCAGCTGTGACCCACAAGACAGTCATATCACCTCTAAGCTGCGGTCCTGCTTTGTTGTGAGGATTAAATGAGCTGACACATATGAGAAGTGTTTTACACACAGCATGTCCTTAATAAGATTTCCTTCTCTTCCCCAGAAAGCTGAGTAGATTTGGAGGCTGCCTGAGAAAATCATGGCACCAGGCTATAAGCCTAGAACTGCTATGGATGGGAATCCTTCACTAACTTAATGAGGGTAATAGATAAACTCCATTTGTACCAATCCTGTGACATATACCAGTGGGGGAGTAAACTTACCAATATTTTAACTTTACTTTAGTCAAGTCATATACTTCAATCACCTAAAAAAAAAAAAAATCAAATGTTTAAGCATTGGTAATGCTCTGCAGTTGAAAAAGACTGACTAAAAAGACATTTACAGAGGGATGCCTGGCTGGCTCAGTCGGTAGAGCATGTGACTCTTGATCTTGGGGTTGTGAGTTTGAGCCCCTTGTTGGGTGTAGAGATCACTTAAAAATAAAATCTTAAAAAAAAAAAAAGATATTTACAAAATAGTGAAGAAAAAAAATCTATCACTAGTCAGAATTCTCCTGAAGCACCACACATATTTTGTTCTCATTTTTAAATCTGGGGGAAAAACCCATACCACACACACAGCATAACCTCTCCTTTCCCTTCTTCCAGTGGATCACTCAACAGATGGCCATGGATGCTGCAGGTGAAGGTTCCTCTATCTAATCTACTACCGGGTCATACAGAGGACTGCACACACAGAACCATGAAACCCTCCACAGAAACAAATCACGTAGCTTAAAGGTTAGAGCTGTACCTTTGGATGTTGAGCCCTCTTCCTTTTATTCCACACTTTGCTGTATTAGAAAGACCCCAAATCAATTCACTTTAAAATACTTTAGTTTACAAAACAAAAAGACTGGGGGCGGGTCTATCCTGCTAGAAAAGAAGTTATATAACATTAGGTTAGGACAAATGTGACAGTATGCATATATCTACATCTATATCTAGATACAACTATTGAAGGGCACCTGGAGAACCTCAGGACCCTTGTGTCATTTCAAGGGGTTCAGCCTTGGGTTAAATGCCAAGAACTCAGGCCAGAGACAAAAGTATTGAACACTGAGTCACTAGTGGTGCCAAGTAATGAGCACTGTGAAGTCTTCTATGCTAATGGTGTCAAGGGCTTGGTAGCCAGAAGCATGGCTGGCTGGGATTTACCTAGAGCACCAGCTACTATCCTCCAGTTGGGAGTCCTGGCCTTCACTGTAGAGGAATAAGAACAGCTGGTTCAATGTCCACTTGCCCTGAGGGCCTCATCCTACAAGGGGCCATGGGACCCTGTGTGTAGAAGCATCTGGCACTGCCACAGAAAATGAGACATAATAGGCAGTTTACTCTTGGCCAGACCTTATCCCTAACTTTGTTTAATGATCCTAACACTGAACCACAAGTTGGGCACCTCTTATTATAATGCAGCTATTCTGATCCTACTTACTGCTAAGAGTAACTCCCTCTGCTGGGCCATCACAGCACTTCAATCAACTCTCCTATGCTACTTGTTTATGCTGTTCACTAGTCCCACAGAATTAAGCCCTTTAAGGTCTGGCTTATTATTTCACACAGGAAAGGTACTTAAAACGTCTATCAAGTCTGACTGTTATGAAGCTAGCTACGGGCACTATGAAGCTAGAAAGCATGTAAAGAGGTGCCAAGAGAGGTCATACAAAGAAGGACAGAGGAACAGCTGTGATTCAAAAGATACCTAGTGTCCCCTTCAGAAAGCCTGTATCATGCCAAACTGGTATGCCGTTTCACCAAGGCCAGGGCCCCATGCTGGCAGAAAGCCTCAACCTTTAGCCAGAAGCCTTGCTTATATAGCAGGTGCAGGCACTCTGCCTCCCTGATTGCCACCCCTACAACTGGCCAATGATGACCCACCACTCATCCTGTGGGGTAGGCCTCGAAGATATTCCTTCTGTGTCATTACTACCCACCTGCCAATAATCCAGACCAACATTTTGGGTGTTTCAACCCTGCCTGCCTAATGGGAGAACAGTGGACCAGAGTTAATCACAGGGCCTATGTATGACAGCAATTGTGGCAAGAGACCCATCTTGGAGTCCTTCATGTCACCAGGAGAATCAACAAGCAGATTTTGGCCCATGGAACTTGCTGGGCCACAAGGACAACCAGCTGGGGAAGTCTGAAGTCCATGATTTACCATCCTCTCGGCTGGAAAAGGCCTTGAATTCCCCAGAGGAGAAGCCATGGCAGCAGCGAAGACAGGAAATGAAAAGACAGGTAGTTGTAAAGGATGAGATTTGTGAAGTCTCATTCCACAGGGCTTTCTCACAGATAGGGAGTCAAGGCATCAGGGAGAGGTGGATTCTTAAGTGCTCAGATGGAAGGGCAGGCAGATGGGGTAGGTCAAACCTGATGCTAACCAAGGGCACCTGAGAATTGCTTCCCCAGTTTCCAGAGGCTCAGACAGGGCCCCAGCCCTCTCTCTTCATAGGGACCCCACAGAAAACAGAAGAAACGGTTCTATTTATTTCCTTTCCCATTCAAATGTACTTCCCATTCCTCACATTTCTCCATAGTGTGCTCAATTTTCTTCAGCTTTTATCACATTTATTTCCCAAACCCATCAACAGAAGCTAAGTCATTTCTATTCCAAGAGGCCACCACACACTGGTAATTCAGGGTTAAAAGCTTAGCAGACCACTCACCCTCTGTCCCTCTATTGTCTTGCTGGTAAACAGTATTGCTCACAAGCTTGTTAAGTTAGGAAATATATGGGAAGCAGTTAGCCATGTGCCTAACCTGTACCAAGTACTCACTAAATATATGACACTATCCTCACCAGGCTGTGATTCTACGATGGGCTGCCTAGCCATCCCACTTTTTTATCCATTTGGGTTATTTCCAGCCTTTCAGTACCATGAAAAGCCCTGTTATAAATACCTGGCAATATTACCTTCCCCATAAGCTTTTGGGGTTATGTTTCCTACAGTGGACTTACCAAGCTGAGACAAATAACTCTTTGTAAAGGTGCTTCCAGATTATTTTTCCCCCAATTTGTAATGAAACCACACTAATGACCATTGTCTTCCCTTTCCCACTGTGAATCTTTTGGTGAGTGAAGACAGGATGACTAAGTCTACAAGGAGAGGCAAGGTAGCTGTGGGGCTAAGAACATTTGCTTTTTGAAAAATCATCATAAATGAGGAGTTCTCATTCAACGTACAGATTCCTTTTCCATGTTCCGTCTTGTCTCCTTAGCAGCTCACTTGTGATGGGATGATGAGAACTAGGAAATACCCAAGTTTTTGGAAAGGCACAACCTAACCAGGATAACCGCTCTGGTATGCCACTGCCCAGAGCCACATTCAACCTTGTGACTCTGAGGCATGAGTCTGGTGTCACATGACTAATCTGTGAAGCTCAGGCATTCATAAATAGTGTATTAAAAACATCCTGGACTGAGAACAGGTGTTAATAAACTGCACTTGAACAGCAATTAAGACAAACCCTACACACCACTAATTTGTTTGTTTACATATCCTGAAGGGGGTTAAAGAATCAACTCATTGCTGGTGGTGTTAAGCCCTAAGCCCCAGCATTTTAGGAAGAACAGTTCCATTTTTTATCTTCCAAGACATACTGTTTGACCTAAGAATGAAGTAAAACAAGATACAAAAACAAGTCTTTTGGTCCTATTCTGCAGTTAGGCCCCATTTTTAGTATCCCTTTTAAGACTTGCAATAATCTCTGCCAGATACTTAGCTCTTCTCTTGCTTTCCTTAAGTTGAATAACTTAAGAGTCCCCTCCCCATAGCATATTCCCCAAATCTTCAACACTTTTTCCCTTTCACCTCTGGAGCCTTGGATTGGAGTCCTTTCCAGCCTCTTTCCAACCACCCCCCCCCACCCCACCCCACCTGCAGCTTTCCTCTTTTTAGGGGAACAGGTACAGCTTCAGTCCCCTAGACTGTGGGGGACTCTGAATCACAGGAGTCTACTCTGACTTATTAGTTTCAGAAACATCTCACAATAGCACATATTAATCAGCTTGACATGCAACTTTAGTTGTCATTCATAGTTACCTTAAGTCTCTGATTGAAAGCATCAAACAGCAGTTTGATCCCGTCCTGAGTCAGGTTAAGGATGAGGTCATGGCTTAGAGGAGACTGCAAAAAAGTAAAGCACTCTGAACAACTTACTCAACAGCAACTAAAAAACCTTACAAATCTAAATGCAATGCACAGAGATTATGGAAGTGCAGATAGCCCCTCCCTCGCCCAACTAACAAACTGTTGTGTGAATGCAGTGTCCTCTGCTTCCAGTCTGAAACTGCTGCTTCCTAATACTGGATGAAAAGAGCCTCTTTCTTCTAGGCTTTGAGTAATATTACCTGAGGGAAAGGGCCAAAATTATGTGAATATATAGGCCATTTTCTTTGGAAGGTTCAGAGTCCACATCTATAGCATGGGTTTACCTATCAAACCTACAGAGCAATCAATGAGGAACAGAGACCAGGGAAAAGGGCCTCTCTAGGGCCCAAATTTGTCAGGTAATGTTCAGTGCATGTCAGCTGAACCTATGTCCATTCACTTCCAGGCTGTTTGTGCCATCCACAGGAAATCTATTCTATACTTTGACTGCTTTAAGCCATGTTCCAGGACAAAGAAATACCTTGTGCTGTTTATATATGAGATGACACTCTTACTCCTTCCTTCCCTCTCCCCACCATCCCATATCACATGTGCTTCTTTCTGAAAAGCCCAAATCTAAGATCTAAGGAGTCATATTTCTACATTTGCCTCTTCTGAGTCTGGGGGGAGGGGAGTAGCAGCACAAAGCAGTGGACAGAGCCAGCCTTGAATACTGGTGAGCTGGTGACCTTAAGTGACTCTTAAAACTTCTCTGAGCTCTAGTTTCTTCATGGGAATACCATCATCCCTTCCCTCCAGGGTTGTTGTGGGAACAGAGATAGTAGGTCTAGATAGCAAGAGAAAGGGCACCAAGCACGGCACTTGGCATACTGCACTCTTTCATCATGTCTGTATCACCAGCCTGCTTCTGCTCCAATGCAATCAATTCAAGGATCTGACATCTGAAGCCATTCCATAGCCCTGAACCGAGCTGCCCAACAACAACAACAAAAAAAAACCCCACAAAAAACCCAACATCCAAAACCCTGTCCCTCCTTTAAACTGGCACATAGCTCTCAAAAGAGTTTAGAAGTTTCTTTATAGAGCCACCCAAGGTAGGCACAGTGAATGACAGAAGTGTGGCTGTCAGAGATAGAGATGTAGGCTGGAAGGCCAGGTGCCACTGGCGTGGGCCTCACTGGAAACATTCTCTCCAGGGGCGCCTGGGTGGCTCAGTCGGTTAAGTGTCTGCCTTCGGCTCAGGTTGTGATCCTAGGGTCCTGGGACAGAGCCCCCCACATCAGGCTCCCTGTTCAGTGGACAGCCTGCTTCTCCTTCTCCCTCTGCCACTCCTCCTGCTTGTGCTCTCTCGCTCTTTCTGTCAGATAAATAAAATCTTAAAGAAAGAAAGAAAGAGAAAGAAAAGAAAAATTTTCTCCGAAGAGCTTTCTGGGATTAACTCAGACTGTTCCCTTCTATGCCAATGATTTTCACAAGGTAGCAGGCCCAGGTGGCACCACCATGCCTGGCAAACACTAGAAGAAAGAATGTTGTAATTTTCTAGTACACCTGTATGAATGTCTAAAACCTTTAGGCCTCAAGCAAGATGCTACAACAATGAACCCTGACGTTAGGTCACTGATTCTCAACCTGGAACACATTTCTGAGAGGGCTATTACATGGCAGTAAGCAGGATGAAGCAACATTTTAGCATCCTTCAAGATCTTTGTTTGGAGGAGGAATGATGGAAGGATCTGAATTTTCTTACACTCTCCCAAGATCTGATCATTTTTCTCCTGACATGGTTACAATTCAGGACATAACTAGATAATTTTCAAAAGCAAGCAAATTATCCTCACAACCATTATTTTATTAGTATTTTATATCTCCAGAACCAAAGTATACCTGTACTATGTTATGTTTAAGCAGGCCCTTTCAGTGACCCAGAACTATACAGTCCTCCATATGAAACAGTTAGTAAAGCTGTTCACTCTTAGTTGTTAACACTTTTCCCTCTAAGAAAGATGGGACCTACTTGATACACACATTTAACTTCCAAGGTATGATATGCTAGAGACAAGAAGATATTTCTGAAACATTTAATGGGGCCAAACTATTCTTCACACTTGATGGGAGCAAGGAGACGATGGGAAAGGACGGGAAGGAGGGCAGAGGAGGACAGGACCCAATTTAGGAAGCATTACATCAGAGCTCTGAGAGACCACCTCCTCTTGATCCTCATCAAAAGGTTATTCTATTCTAGGGCACCTGGCTGGCTCAGTCAGAGGAGCATGTGACTGTTGATTTTGGGGTTGTGAGTTTGAGCCCCACATTGGGTGTAGAGATTACTTAAAATAAATAATATAAAATTTAAAAAAAGATTATTCTATTACAAGGAAACTATATCCACATTACAGAAGGAGAACCAGACTGGTTGCATGCAGATACATACAACATTATATGACAGGGGTTAGTTCCTGGCACAACTGACCAAAAGTTGCACAGCTAAGAAATAGGAAAAGCAAGGATCCGAACGAAGGTTTGGACTCAAAAACCCATGTTTTCCAACTGATTCCAGTTGCTTAGGAGATATCAGGGGAATGAGCTTAATGCTAGAACTACTATGTGCACCTAAAGATTGGAACAACAGACAACAAAGGTAGCGAAGTAAGAAATAAACTTCATTCTTAAAAACCGGTTAAGCCTATTTTCAAATATATCTAATTTTGGGGTGCCCAAATCTGATTTAACTGAATATGCAGGAGCTGTAAGCTCAAGAAGCAAGCCCATTATCCCTGTTTGGATGGTTGCTAATCGTCATGAGTAATTCCCTTATGGTCTAACACTGAAAGTCAGAGTAGGTTAGGGATCATTCGAGTACGACAAAGAGGAAAAGTCACCATCCTTCACTTTATAAATGAGAAAACACTTTGACACTGTGGCTCAAGAAATCCCCTGGCCCACTCTTAGAAGTCCCTTTTTCCGTGGTAGGCACCACAAGAATATCTAAGCACTTGCTTGGAGATTATGCATTCTCTGTCTCAGGAAGACCCTTCACATAGGGTCTCTCTCATTGGGCTGGAAGAGGAGTATTGTACTGCAGAGTGTAATGTGTGGACATACGTGAGAGGCTCAACCCTGACACTAGGCCAAACTGGAAAGCCTCACAGAAATCACACTCACCTCTAATCCACAACATTCTTCCTGTCAAAAATAAACTGTCATTTGCTTTAGGATCTGAAACTAATTGGAACAAAGGGAACTAAAATCATCAAAACAGTACGTGGAAGTCTCAGAAAAGCGAGTGAGGACATGCAGTAGCATGTATAGGCTCAAAACTATTTATTCCCTGGGGCGCCTGGGTGGCTCAGTCGGTTAAGCATCTGCCTTCAGCTCAGGTAATGATCCCAGGGTCCTGGGATCGAGCCCCGCATCGGGCTCCTTCCTCAGCGGGGAGCCTGCTTCTCCCTCTGCCGCTCCCCCTGCTTGTGCTCTGTCAAACAAATATTAAAAAAAAAAACAAAAAAATACCCAAAACCAAAACAAAACAATACAGAATCTATTTATTCCCTGAGGTTTGTGACACATAGGGCACCATAAAGGCTGCTCCACACAGCAACACATGGTCTGTGTCACAGAAGAATCACAGGTTTCAGAGAGTTCAGTAGAAGGCAGACTGCATTTTTAGAGAGATAAAGAATCCTATTTCTAGGGCGCCTGGGTGGCTCAGTTGGTTAAGCGGCTGCCTTCAGCTCAGGTCGTGATCCCAGGGTCCTGTGATCGAGTCCTGCATTGGGCTCTCTGCTCGGCGGAGAGCCTGCTTCTCCCTCTCCCTCTGCCTGCCTCTCTGCCTACCTGTGCTCTCTCTATCTCTGTCAATAAATAAATAAAATCTTAAAAAAAAAAGAATCCTATTTCTAAAAACCCATAAAAAATAGTCTCTAACTTTACATACAAAACCAAACAAAAAATCCTGATGTTCAGAAAGTACTCTGGTGTAACATATATATTCTTTCTGGAAATGGAAAAGGTCTTTGTAGATACATGCAACATTATATGATAGGGGTTAATTCCTGGCAAAACTGACCAACATTGAATAGAGACCACCATAAATCAGACCAAAAAAAAAAAGCAAAATAGGAACTATGTCCATTAATTTGGGGCCAATATTTTGACACATGATCTCATGTATCAGATCATTCTCACTAAAGTAGTGAGCTACACCTGCTTCTTTTCAAGTCTGGAGTGCTCTGCTGGCTAGAAATTTGCACTGCAACAACTCTGAACACAAACCAAAGCAATAAACAAAGCAAAAAAGACTATTTTAAATACAAAAGTGAAAGGCAAGCACCTAGAAGACAAGATAGTCCCTGAGGTGCCCTCCCACTGAAATATCCCTAAGGACCAGTAGATAAGTCAAACACATCAAAAAACAAGTTCAGTTATTAGTGCTCTTCCAAACCTGGCAGCACTAGATTATCAAGACGAAAAGTTTCAGAATCAAAGAAAATGTACTTGGTGACTGACCAGTGCTAGAGATTCTCCCATTCAAACACAATGACCGAGCAATCCCTGCCAGTCTGTCTCTCCCAGAGCATCAACCTCTGGATGTGACTCAGTGATGAGGAATGCTATTTCAGTAAACAAAGCAGCTACCACTCACCTGTTCACTGTAGAGAACCTGGACATTTTTGATGATGCGACAGTGCTTCTGAAGAATGGCTACTGCCTGAGCCAGAGGCATTCCTGAAATAAAGCAAGGACACCTGTGTGGTTACTTGGGTTATCCATTTCCTGACATCGATCTTCATAGTAGGCATTAGACCGTGCAGTAAAGCCTGGGGTGGGAGGCGGGGGCCACTAAGGTCTATAAACAAATGAGTAAATAAAAGTTCAGTAGCAGCAAGAGCTAGAATAAAGTTAGCAGCAAGCACTAAGGGAACAACTGGATTGTATAAGGGGAGGGAGTGAATATATAAAAGAGATTCCTGGAAATGAGAACTACTGTCCTGATCCCAAGCAGGAAAAGGGCTCAGAGAAGGCAAAGTCAGCATGAACCAAAGAACAGTGAGAAAAGCACTGACTGCATGACTGGATCTGGAGACCAAGGTTCTGGTTCTCACTCTGCCATGAATTACGTATTACCTAGGGCACGTTCCTTCCTCTCTTTCTTTCTGGCATGTCTCCTCATCTCTCAAATGAGAGTCTGCAGGAGCACATGACTTGTAAGGGCTCATTTAAAAAGTCAAAAATCACACATCTGGGCACCTGGGTGGCTCAGCTGGTTAAGCGACTGCTTTCGGCTCAGTTATTGATGCTGGAGTCCCAGATCGAGTCCCGCATCGGGCTCCCTGCTCAGTAGGGAGTCTGCTTCTCTCTCTGGCCCTCCCCCCTCTCATGCTCTCTCTCTCAAAAAAACAAAAATAAAATCTTAAAAAAAAAAAATCACACATCTACCAGAACCAACTTACTTTACTAAGAATTTCACTGGATCCTTACTTATCAACCCACAAATCCTCTAAGTCTTAATACTCGATCTTTGAACTCATGGCCCATTATAAACAAATTTATATATGCCTCCAATTTAAGAAATCCAAATCCCAACAATATCTCTAATATCCCAGGGACTACCAAAAAGTATGTTTTCAGAAAACTCACAGAGAGACAATCCAAAACAAAGTCCCAGACAAAATCCAAAATCAAAGACTCACAGCTTTATTACTCCAAGGGCAGTGTTTTATTATTCACCACTCTCTGGATCCCCAGCACCCAGGACAGGGTTTACCACATAGTGGCTGTTGAATAAATACTTATTCAGTCAAGCTGACGGATAATGGAGAAGGTAATAAGAGAAAGGGAGAAGGAGGGACCACCATATGACCTCAAGTAGCACAGTGGCTCACGTTCAAGATCACTTACCTCTGATTCTAGGAGAGATGTGCAGAAAAGAGTTTACACACAAATAACAGAAGGTTATAAAAACACATGGTCTATCTACATTTAAACAATGATCTAACCTTGCCCTCATTTGATGGTCCATTTTACAGTTTGAAGAAAGTTGGAGGAAACCAGACCTTAACACAAGGCACTTTCCCGCCTTCTATAACATAGGGCCTGGTACATAGTAAGGCTTAATAGGCTTAATAAATGTTAAGAATATGAACAAATTGGACGCATCACTCAGCTCTGCCATTCCTGAAATGGAGGAGCATCTATGCTGTCTCTCCCAAAAAGAATAGGCAAACATCCATGTGTTAGGTGCTGAGAAACAGAAGGCCACATGGCTTCTCTGACCCACATGGCATAAATCAGTTTCTCAAGGGAGGACTCTTTTCCACTTAACCACATCAAATCCCTGGCCTTGCAATCTTTGGGTTCTCAGGTCCTGAGTCACCTGGGGAGGAACCCACCTGGAGGAGACAAAGCAGCTACAAGGACCAGTTGTCACACAGCTGCTGATAAAGGAAGGCTACAAAAGTCCTCTAAAGGGAACCAACCATATGTATGGCAAAGAAACTAGAGCACTGTCCCAGTTCTAACAGAGCTACCTAGCCCCAAAAAGGGTACGGAATGGATGTCAGCCTTCTCAACTGTATACATCTTATGTCTTATAGATCTCATCATTTATCTGCTTGTAACCCTCCAAGAGTTTCCCATTACAGGGCAATAAAACTCAAAACAACAAGCCATCGCCTAAAGTCCCTGAATATTCTGGATCTTGTCTACCTCCATCTTTCTTTCCACTGCTCATCATGCCTCCCTTTGTTCCCAGCACATGTCAAACTCCTTCCTACTTTAGGCCTCTGTGCTAGCTCAGACTCTGCTGGAATGTTCGTCCCATAGTTGGTTTCTTCTCATTCTTCAGGTCTTAATCACATCTCACTTCCCCAACTGCCTTATCTAATAAAGCCTCCCACCCAGTTTATTTATCTGTTAGTCTCCTCTAAACCTCGAGGACAGAAACATTATCTGTCTTACTCACTGCTGTATCCCCAGCACCCAATCACTGTGCCTGGCACAATAGTAGGTGGTCCTATGTGTCTGTTGGGCTCTGATGGAGTGAAACAAAGCAATTATGGGACACGTAAATCCTGTACCATAGAACCTGGTGACCATGCTCTCACTCTGAGCACTCTCATCCTGTCTCTACTAACACCACTCTTTCCTGCTGTTCCTCTAACTTCCCAGGTCTCTATGATGGGCAACATTTCCTTCTGCCCATTCCTCATTCACTCATCCAACCAACCACTTAGTTTTGGACTCACACAGTGACTTTTTCATCTTCTTTTCAATCTGAGTTCTCTTCTGTATTCTGGGTCTCAATACCTCTAACATCTACCCAGTCACCTCTAGATTCCTTCTCCACCTCCCCAAATCTAGTCTCTAACTTTCTTCCTAAACCCATGTCCACAAGACACTTCACTAATCTTCACTTCATCCTCTTTTCCATTGGACCCCAAACTCCTTGGTAGTGTCCCAGGCAGCTACCACCAAAAAGTATTGGGAATTTGGAGAACCCATTTTTCTTCCATTAGTACATCACGCTCTAATTATAATACCAAACTGCTTATAGTTCCCTACACACACAATCTTTCCCATTGTTTTGTTTTGTTTTGAATTTGACTGGAAGATTTATATCTATAGAGACACTGTAGAAGAGCAATCTGGCAGATTTCTGATAGGGCTTTCCTGGTGCTCACTGGCTCCAGGAATGGTACTGACTACTGTAGGTAGATAGAAAGCCCTCCCTGAATCCCCAGGTCAGCTCAAGTCTTTTCTCCCCTCCAAAGCACCCTATACAGCCTCTACCTCATTTTAATATAATGAACTATTTCTATAACCCTTCCCTCACACTAAACTCTTCAGGGTATATGACCATTTCTTATTCAATTTTTGATGTCTGTCTGTTTTTTTCTAGATTTTATTTATTTATTTGACATAGAGACAGTGAGAGAGGGAACACAAGCAGGGGTGGTGGGAGAGGGAGAAGCAGGCTTCTCACGCAGCAGGGAGCCCGAAGTGGGGCTCGATCCCCGGGTCCTGGGACCATGACCCGAGCCGAAGGCAGACGCCTAACGACTGAGCCACCCAGGGGCCCCCAATTTTTGATGTTTGTAAGCAGAGTCCACAGAGGTCTATATGCCGCCTTAAATGGAGTGAGCCTTCAGTTTATAACAATTCAGACACATGCCTCCACACCAATACATTCTCCAAGTCTTACTGAAAACGTTTCAAGTTTGTATTGCCTTTATTCCACCACTAGTCAAGCCATCAGTGGCATTCTCAGAGATTCCTCTTTGCCTAGGTTTTCCTGTCCATGTTGTTGGCATTTCCCTCATCTCCCAACATGACACAAAGGTCAGGAAGGAAGCCAAGAAGCTGGATGCAACTCCCCACTGTGATGCCAGGCAGATGATGGCAAGGGCTAGAAGCATCTGCATTTGCAGATTCCAAAAAGAACAGAGACAAAGCTGAGCCAATCCTCAGAAGGGCAGAGCAGTGGGAAGAAGGATTTCCCTGTTCAGGTACCTACTTTTCATCATCTCTACCTTTCTGAGCCTGCTCCTCGTGTGGCAAATGGAGATTACCTTACAGGGTTGTGGTGACTTTAGTTAAGCACTGCCTAGTTCTCTAGCCTAGGAATGTAATTCTAAAGCATAGATCCACTTCTTAGATCTATCCCTACCTATCAGCCCCTATTGCAGTTTACATGTGTTGAGGGTTGGGGAGAAGACTGAGAGAGAAGAAAAAAATCTTTTTCTGTCTTTTTTTAAAAAAGCTTGAGGAAATTAAAATAACTGTCATCTTTCAGGCAGACACGCTTTAAAACTGCAGATTTTTTTTTAAAGATTTTATTTTTAAGTAATCTCTACACCCAAAGTGAAGCTTGAACCTACAACCCTGAGATCAAGAGTCACATGCTTTACCAACAGAACCAGGCTGATTTTTAAGACCCACCAGAGAATCATCAAGGCCAAGCCACCTCTATGAGGCTTCCCTCAAAGTTCAATTCTGGGCCACTGTACAGAAATGCTCTTTTCACTGTTGTTGCCATTTAGATGTTTAAACAGTTTGAAAGAACTACCCAAACCCTTGATTCCTGGAAACTGGCAAAGTTAGGAGTGGGGGTTAAGGTATCTAAACAACAGGTGACAGAAGAAGACTTGCTCTTTCCCCCAGCTTTTTTGGGAAATCCTGGCCTCAACTGACATTCTTTTTATTTTTAAGTAAACTCTACCCCCAATGTGGGGCTGGAACTCCCAACTCCCGAGATCAAGAGTTGCATGCTCTACCGACTAAGCCAGCCACCCACCCCTCAAATGACATTCTAATCATTACTTTTGGCCAAGAGGCTCTGTAACACTGAGATTCACAAACTACATGCATGCACCATCAAGCACAGTTTGAAGTTATGGTTGTGGTTCTCTCTGCCCTGTGAAGTACTGGTATGAGAAGCCGTGGGTAGGGGAGGTTCCTTCTTAAATAGAAGGCAAACAGCATCAGCATATGAATGGATCTGAAGGCAAATGTATTACTGGCCTCCCAATGAAGCTCTTGGTGCTTCACAAGAGGCCAAAGTGTTTCATACCAGCTAAAATTTTGGGAAGAACTCTGCAGGAGTGGTGTAAATTATGAGAGGAAATGGCTAAGACCTCTCTATAAAACTGGCTCCTATAACCCAGAGGCTTGTAGTTCAGTTAGTTCATGGAGACACTGAGCACAAGTAGGGTCCTACCAGGATCTATTGTGCAGTTTCTCATCTAGCCTGTCTCCACTGACAAGTCTTCCAGATTCAACGATGAGTTAATAGCCCAAAGGAGCAGGTCACTCAGTCCAGTAGCCCAAATTAGTGGGACAAAAGTTGAAGTCTGCACAAAGAGCACCAACACCTGCTCCACACCCCCTTTTCCTAGTGCTGGATAAGTGTAAACATACACTGGAGTCACTGAATGCACATATTTGTATATATAAAGGTAGTGACGTTGGGAATAGTTAATACTGGGCCAAAACCCCCAAAATGGCCAAACTGCATTTTATAAAAACTAAATGTTACTTTCCCTGAACTCTTATTTCATTAAATCTTCAACTCTCTGCTAAGGTCTGGGTTTAGGATTACACCACACAGCGACCACACTGAAAAGGAGAAGGAAACAAGTAACAAGTTCCTTTAATACACAAACTCTTCTTACCTCCCTTGACCACATCCCTAACATGTGATTATGGGATCTGACCCCAGCTTTCCCCTACGGACGAGGCAACCTACAGCCCAGTAAAGCAAAAGGAGACGGACTACTGTGGTGTTTAAGGGTGTCAGTCACTTCTTAGCTATTAAGTCTGTAAAATGGAAATAGAAAAAACAACAGTATGGACCCTCAAACCCCAAGGAGGCATACTTGAGATAATTACGCAAAGAAGCAGGGTCTGGCCTTGAATAAGTGTTTTGGGCGTGTCGGCCATTGTTGTTATTATTACTACTGTACCACTGCCCCAGAAGGAGCCCTGCTGAAGCGTGAGGCGAGGGCGTCAAGGTCAGAACCAGCGACAGACTAGCGAGTCTGGCCGGTAGGAACGGGTAACTTAGTGCCCGGAGCCCAAAGAGCCGAGAGGACCGAAGAGGCGAGGACCCGCGGGCGCAGGGGAATAAGGGGCAGAGACCAGAGGCAGTAAAGGCCTGGAGGTAAGTAAGAAACAGCGTAAGGTTCTGAAGTAGGATCCCACACTCACCCAGCGTGAATTCCCATTGCTCGTTCCCCAAAGAGCGTTCCGGCACCACCTCCAGATCCAGCATTGGTTCAGCTCGCCGGGCCGGGGCGGCCTCCCTGCAGCAACGCAGACGGAACCGAAGCTGGGGAAACAAGGCAGCGACCGACCTGCCGTCCCCGCTGGCCCGGTTCCCCACCTACTCCTCGGCCGCCGGCGGCACCAGCCCAAAAACACACCTCAGGTCAGCAGAGCTCAGCTCAGCTCACCTCACCGGCAAAAGCCTCGGCGGCAGGGGCAGCGGCGGCAGCCGGAGCGTCTGCAGCAAAACTGGCGTGCGGGGTCGTAAAGCGTGGCGGGGGCGGGGCGAAGGCGGGATATCAATCGCGGGGTGGGGTGGGGGGAGGAGCCCAAAGAGGAGTCGCGCACGCGCAAAATGCTGTGAAGGTCGCGGCGAAGGGTGAGGGAAGTCAGACTGTACCGCCGGGAAGGTTGGGTGCTGGTGGAACAGGGCCTCCGTACTCCATGAATCACCACATTTGCACACCCCACTGCACACGTTTCACATCTCCACACAAGGATGTGCACACCACGCAACACACAAATGTGACGTGTTCTACAAATCCGTCTGCCCTCTACACGTACGTACGCCCCACTCACGCTCACTGGTGCAAAAGGCGAGTTCCGAGGGTGCAACGTCTGAGGCCCTGCTGGGAGGGAGGACACCGACATTCAAGTGAATGCGGAATGTGCTCGAGTGTTTGCGTAGGGACAGGGGGGAGTTGGGGGAGAGGAATAGGTAGAATGGGGGGCAGCTAGGCCAGACCTCAGCTGACTTAGTCCAGATGTGCACAGCCCCCTGGGGCCGGTATCCAGAGGTCGTTGGCAGCCCCTCAGCCTCAGGTCGGTCAGCTTTGCCCCCAACACTGTGTGGTCTTGACCAAACGTCTGGTGCCCTTTGTGCCTCATTCTCATACAGGTCGGAAGAGGGGCTCCTCTAGCCTGTTGGGCCTGAGCTTTCGGCCCATACCCTGGGGCACTCAAAAACTAAAAGGGAACCAGACCTCTTTTAGAGCCAAGCCTTCATGGAAGCAGACTCTTGATTCTCACAACCACCCTGAGATGTCAGATTCCACCTCACTTTATGAGTGAAGAAAATGAGGCCCAGAGAGGTAAATGGCCTGTGGTCCTCAGTGGTAGAATCCAAGTTCTTTCCATTACATTCCCCTCCGAGGAAGGATTTTAGCAGGGGAGAGAATGACATGCTAAATTCTCGAACTGGTTTGGTAGGAATGTAACTTGGGAGGCTCCATCAAAACTTGAAGTCACTGCTACTGGCATTAAAACAACACGGAGGATGCACTCTGAAAAACAAACTGAGGGTTCTAGAGGGGAGGGGGGGAGGGGGATGGGTTATCCTGGTGATGGGTATTGAGGAGGGCACGTTCTGCATGGAGCACTGGGTGTTATGAACAAACAATGAATCATGGAACACTGCACCAAAAACTAATGATGTAATATATGGTGATTAACATAACAATAAAAAAATTAAAAAAAAGAAAAAAAATAAATAAAATAGCTTAAAAGAGAAAAAAAAAAAAAAACAACATGGAGAAGGATGTCCATTGCCGCATCATATACCAAACAATAGAACTGAGTCATTGAGATGTCCACCGGTAGGGAAGTGGCTGACTGAACTGTGACATATGTAATAGAATACGTTTAAAAAGCAAAGTATATCCCTGTATGCTGATGTGGAAGGAGTGCTAATAGAAAAAAGCCAGGTGTAAACTGTATAGTAGTATGTAAAAACAGAAATAGAAGAAACATTGTCCATACCAAAAGAACCTTTCTGGAAAGATAAACCAAAAAAATATCAATAACCTAATACAGGGAGTGGGGATAAGGTGGACATTTGCTTCTTACTATGCATGGCAAGCATTAAAGATGTGGATAGATTACCTTATATGTGGATGGGATCGGTTTATGATAGGTTAGTTGGGCAGCTGGCCTAAATAGCATGGGAGTAGACCTGGAAAGAAATCTAATATTGATGAGGAGTAATCTTAGTTGATCTACAATGTTTGAATTGAACTCAAATCCAACCAGACTAGGACTGGTTCTTATATTCAAAAAACATTTGGAGGGACTTATTTCTGGTGAACAAAGAGGTTGGGGCAGGTCACGTGGGGGTGTGGGAGAGGAAAGACAACAGAGAAAGCCACACTGGATAACAACATGAAAAGGATGTTTAGTCTGGAAAATCCAAGTAACAGGAAGAACAAGGGTGGGAAAGCCCCTAAGAAATTCCCTGGGGGGGATGGCACCTGGGTGTCTCAGTTGGTTGAGCAGCCGACTCTTGATTTTGGCTCAGGTCATATACTGGGGTCATGAGATCAAGCCTTGCCTATCTCTGCTTGAGATTCTCTCCCTCTCCCTCTGTCCCTCCATGTGCTCTTTCTCCCTCTCTAAAATTAAATAAATAAGATCTTAAAAAAAAAAAAAAAAGTAAACTTTAGAATGGAAGCAAGAGACCAGCAGGGGGAGCTCAGACATCCTACTCCTGGTGGTGGATTGCATGCCCAACAGGACCAGATGTACCTTGTAAATCCATATTAGGATAGCTACTATTTTACTGACCGGCCAGGTGGAAGAAAGGTTTCCTCCTCTGTGGGCAACAGCCCAGCCAAAGCCACCATACTTTGAGCTCCCATTTTACTCCAATTGACTTTTTGTTTATAATAGCCTTCCCAACTTCCCCCTTTCCTATATAAGAGCTGTCCTCTCCTTTATTCTGGGGGTTTACTTATGGCTTTCCTGTATCTTGTTTGTCCTGGATTAAAATTCTCTATTCCTAAACAAGCCCATTTTTGCTGGTAAAATAACTGGCAGACTTATTTTGAAGGTTAACATTGGTTAAACACGTTGACTGGAAGTTTGAATCCTAGTTCTGTATATAATGATTTTGTGCCTTGGGCAAGTTACTTAGATTCTCTGTGTCTTAGTTTCCTCATTTGTAAAACGATCATACCTCACAGCTTTGTAACACTTATAGGTAAATGGCTTTTGACTTACAGGTAAATGGTTTGTGTGTAACTAACATTTTTTAAAAAACTTGATAGTGACAGAATTGATGGAATCCTTTGGCAGGATCTATAGAATGAATGTGGAAGATGAGGGGCAAAAAGATTAAAGAATAAAAGCACAGGTTTCCAGCTTCGGGTAGCTGAATAGATGATGGTGTTTCTCAGGACAACGGCTGGGGGAACTGATATTGGAGGGCTGGAAGGATACCAATCCTATTAAAACGGTCACATGTGATAGCTTAGAAGGCGGGAAATGTTCACGTAGGTGAAAAGCTTAGAAAACAAAATTTTAGTACCATGGTTACTATTGGCTGCATTTGTCAAGAGAAGAACCAACAGCCAGTTTGAAAGCAGAGATGAAGGGTAACTTCATCCAGCAAATCAGGAATGGGCCCAAGAGTTGTGGAAAACAATGGATTGGGGAGTCCCTCCCAATCAGCCTTACAAAGGATACTTCCCTCTCTCAGGGTAGAAAGCCCTCAGTCTCTCTCCCCAGTGACATTTCATAACTGTTAGTACGGTGGCTTTATTCTCCCCTTTTCTGAATGGAAGTATTTCCTGCGGTTTTCCTGTTCCTATTCTACCATTGTAACTGACTGTGTTAAGGGCAGATAATGACATATCCTACAATTTTACCTCAGTGCTTGGGACTTCTAGGTTGTCTCCTATGGTAGATCTATTTTCTTGAGGAAAGGAGGGTAAAATTAAATATTTAATAATTGAGAGGGCAGCCTATGATAGTCATTAGTGCTATGCACAAATATTCTCTTTGTAAGATTGCAGTTCTCAGGTGAAGTCGGGAATAGCCCTGTGGTTTGCTAGGTCCAATGATATGTAAAAAGAAGTCATGTGTGTCAAATTCCTGTGAGTTTTTTTTTTAAAGATTTTATTTATTTGAGAGAGAGAATGAGAGAGAGAGAGTATGAGAGGGGGTAGGGTCAGAGGGAGAAGCAGACTCCCTGCTCAGCAGGGAGCCCGATGTGGGACTCGATCCCGGGACTCCAGGATCATGACCTGAGGCGAAGGCAGTCGCTTAACCAACTGAGCCACCCAGGAGCCCAAATTCCTCTGAGTTTTAAAAGCTAGTGCCCCTTTCATTACACTGTCTTCTTGGCCCCCCTACATGGTTGGCTATGTTCCAGTGACAGTATGCCTAAGTCAGCCAAGTAGAAAGTTAACTAAGAGATTAAGTCTTCAAGTCAATGAAATTTTTTTTTTTAAGATTTTATTTATTTATTTCACAGAGACATAGCGAGGGAGGGAACACAAGCAGGGGGAGTGGGAGATGGAGAAGCAGGCTTCCCGCTGAGCAAGGAGCCCGACGCGGGGCTCGATCCCAGGACCCTCGGATCATGACCTGAGCTGAAGGCAGACGCTTAACGACTGAGCCACCCAGGTGCCCCAGGTCAATGAAATTTTAAGGCAACACAACCAGCCTGATAAGCAAAACCAGTAAAATCGTCAATTATACCTCCTGTACTTTTTTCTCAGGTTTGAAATGTCTCCAGGCCCACTAAGCTATTCTTAAAACTCTACTGGTTCATTGTATGATCAATGAGACTGACTTTCTGCTTCTCATCTTCTCTCCAACCACAGTGAGCTTTTTCCAGCGCCCATACCCTCAAACTCACAACCCCTCAGTGGCTTCCTGTTTGCCCATGGGAACAGTCCCAGTGTTTTAACATGGCTGAGAAGTCCATCCAGCACTGCTCGGGACCCTCCCCTTGGCCTCTGCTGATCCTTTCATATTTCTCCACAGCTGCAGCCTTCTCCATTCCATGTTTTGGTTTTACTCAACTGCTCTGTATCTCAAGCTTGCCATGCCCTTATCTGGCTACCTGTAATACTTTTGTCACCTTCTTTTTGCTCGGGTAGTGTCTCCTTCCATCCTTGAGATTTCAGCTTAAATGCCTTAAGGAAGCCTTTTTTGACAACTTAGACCAGGTTAGATGTACTATGTAACAGCCAGTCCTTTTTAGAAAAGATTTTATCCATTTATTTGACAGAGAGAGAGAGCGCACAAGCACAGGGAGCAGCAGGCAGAGAGAAAGGGAGAAGCAGACTCTCCGCTGAGCCGGGACCCTGGCATCATGACCTGAGCCGAAGGCAGATGCTTAACTGACTGAGCCACTCAGGCGTCCCAGACACTAAACTTTCAAGGGCTAAAGTGAAATAGACTTCCAGAACAAAGTTTTGTTTAAGAGAAAAATATTTAGTACTGCCTCAGCTTTTAAATTTAAATATAAAATTTAAAAAATCAGGTCTAGTAGTTCCAGCTACAAGGTCAAGCATCAAGGCCTTAGCCTTTAGCTCTCCTTCTGCTTAAAACCCCTTAGAAATTTCCCTGATTGGCTCACTTGTTTAGGTCCCAGCAAAAACGTTACTTCCTGTCACATCTTCCCTAATTCTTCCTTTATTTGACCTAATCACTATTTATCCCATGATGCTATTTTAGTTAATTCACAGCCATCTATCACTTCACCACTTAGTTACTTATTAATTGTTCATCTTCCCCAGGAGATGTAAACTTCACTAGGAGAGGAACTTCACCCATTTTATTCATGTCTAGAAAACTGCCCTGCACATAGTTGGCTTACAGTAAATACTTGTCAAATAAAAAAATAAAAATTAAAAAAATTTTAAAATCAGTTTCCTGGTTGTACTCACCACATTTCAAGTGTTTGATAGTCACATGTGGTTAGTATCTACCATACTGGAGACATTGTGGATATAGATTATCTTCTCTAATCAAAAATTTCCCTCTGTATCTTATCTACTCACATTTCCTAATGTTTCTGAAGTCCAAATAAGGCCAATAATGACCCTAAGTTGCTTAAGTTTTTTTTTTTTTTGAGAGAGTGAGCACAAGCAGGGCAGGGAGTTATGGGGGGGGGGGGGGCAGAGGGAGAGGGAGAGAATCCCAAGCAGGCTCCACATTCAGTGTGGAGCACAACGTGGGGCTCAATTCCAGGACTCTGAGATGGTGACCTGAGCCAAAATCAAAAGTGGGATGCTCAATCGACTAAACCACCCAGGCGCCCCAAAGTTGCTTAAATTATTTTTTAGATTTTATTTATTTGACAGAGAGAGCACAAGAGCGTGAGAGAGGGAGAAGCAGGCTCCCTGCTGAGCAAGGAGCCCGATGTGGGATTCGATCCCAGGACCCTGGGATCATGACCCGGGCCGAAGGCAGCTGCTTAACCGACTGAGCCACCCAGGTGTCCCTGCTTAAATTATTTTAACCAAAAGTTGAGATTTAACTTAAGACAGCAACTGTTTTAAAAGTATCCTATATTGAAAAGAACCAAACTACCATTTCCACCCATGATCCCACCCTACAATTTTAATTTTCTGGCCTTGACACATTTTTGAAATGCCATATATGGCACCTGGGTGGCTCAGTCGGTTGGGCATCTGCCTTTGGCTCAGGTCATGATGCCAGGGTCCTGGGATGGAGCCCCATGTCAGGTTCCCTGCTCAGTGGGGAGTCTGCTTCTCCCTCTCCCTCCACCACTCATACTAGCTCACGCACTCAAATAAATAAAATCTTTTCTTTTCAAGATTTATTTATTTATTTGAGAGAGAGAGAATGAGAGATAGAGAGCATGAGAGGGAAGAGGGTCAGAGGGAGAAGCAGACTCCCCGCTGAGCAGGGAGCCCAATGCGGGACTTGATCCCGGGACTCCAGGATCATGACCTGAGCTGACCCAACCAACTGAGCCACCCAGGCGCCCAAAAATAAAATCTTTTTAAAAAATGCCATGTATGTACATGTGGTGGTGCTGTAAGAAAAAAATTGATGCTATCTAGGGGTAATCATGCCTTGAAATATGCCTGCAAAAGACAAATACTGGGAGATCAAAACACCAATGTTGTCTTGTAAATACACACACACAGATGTGGCAGTGTGCTGTGGTGGTTTTAAAAATATGTCCACAACCCTTCTGACACACCACCCTTGAAGAGATGAAGCTTAATACTCCTCCATTTGGGTGTGGGCCTGACCCTGTGACTCACTTCTAACATAGAATATGGCACCCTGAGATTAGGCGTTTTTTTTTTTTTAAGAGTTCATTTATTTCAGGGGTGCCTGGGTGGCTCAGTCGTTAAGTGTCTGCCTTCGGCTCAGGTCATGATCCCGGGGTCCTGGGATCAAGCCCCGTAATGGGCTCCCTGCTTGGCGGGAAGCCTGCTTTCTCCCTCTCCCACTCCCCTTGCTTGTGTTCCCTCTCTTGCTGTGTCTCTGTCAGATAAATAAAAAAAATCTTATGGGTGCCTGATTAGGCGACTGCCTTCGGCTCAGGTCATGATCCTGGAGTCCCGGGATCGAGTCCTGCATCGGGCTTCCTGCTCAGCGGGGAGTCTGCTTCTCCCTCTGACCCTCTTCCCTCTCGTGCTCTCTCTCTCTCATTCTCTCTCTCAAATAAATAAAATCTTTAAAAAAAATCTTAAAAGAAAAAAAAAAGATTTTATTTCAGAGAGAGACAGCACGGGCAGGGGGAGGGGCAGAGGGAAAGGAAAAGGAACAATCCCTGCTAAGCATGGAGCCCAAAGTGGGGGGGGGCAGTGCTCCATCTCCGCGCCCTGAGATCATGACCTGAACCTAAGTCAGACACTTGTCTTGACTGAGCCACCCAGGCACCCCAACCCAAGGTTTTTAAAAAGACTGTGGCTTCCATCTTGAATCACTAGCTCTAGGGAAAGCCAGCTGCCAAGCTGTAAGCTGCCCTATGGAGACACCCACATGGCAAGAAGCTGAGGGTCTCCATTCCAAAACCTGGCGAGAAATCAAGGGCTGGGGTGCCTGGGTGGCTCAGTCGGTTAAGCGACTACCTTCGGCTCAGGTCATGATCCTGGGGTCCTGGATTCGAGCCCCACATCGGGCTCCCTGCTCGGCAGGAGGCCTGCTTCCCCCTCTCCCACTGCTTGTGTTCCTGCTCTTGCTGTGTGTGTGTCTCTTGCTCTGTCAATTAAATAAATAGAATCTTTAAAAAAAAAAAAAGAAAAAGAAATCAAGGGCTTTCACCAAATGGTCTCTGAAAAACTGGCCAGTCAATGACCAATCGAGTGGGCTTAGAAGAGGGTCTTTCAGCCACAGTCAAGCTTTGAGATGACTGTAGCCTGGGCTGACAACCTGACTCTAACCTCAGGAGAGACCCTGGACCAGACCACTGAACTTAGATTCTTCCAGATTTCTGACCCACAGAAACTGTGAGATGATGTTTACTTTTTAGGCTGCTAGGCTTTGGAGCAATGTGTTATCCAGTAATGGATAATTCATACAAGGGCTTATAGCTTGAAAAAGCTCCCCATTGCCAAATAAGGCATAAATCAATTAAGATATTTGTTTTCCCAAGCAGCCCCAAACTAGCATATCCAAATACCTGTTTCTAGAAATGATATACTTACTAAAACCATGATGCTATTGCTGAAACAACTTGTGAAATTAACCCTCAGAGTATGAATCTTATTCTCTGGAATTTTGCTTAATGGTGCCAATTCACCATTTGTATTTGTTATTTGCAGTAAATGTGGTGATTAAGTAAATTTTTTCATTATGAATCAAGCTTAAGGCATTTTTCTAAAGTAAAAGGCTGGTATAGGAAAAATGCCAAGGAAAATCCTAAGTATGTTTTCTTCTCTCTCTTTTTTTTTTTTAATTTACTTATTTGAGAGAGAGAGAAAGCATGAGCAGGAGGGGCAGAAGGAGAGGGAGAGAGAATCCCAAGCTCACTCCGTGCTGAGCACGGGGTCCGGCGCAGGGCTTGATCACAACCCTGATATCACTGCCTGAGCTGAAACCAAGAGTCAGACGCTCAACCTACTGTGCCACCCAGGAGCCCAAGTCCTAAGTATGTTTGATATTGTGATATTTACATTAAAGGTTTTCTTTGGAATTAGCAGAAATGACCACTAGATGCCACTGTTGTTTTTTTTTTAAGGTTAAAAAAAAAATGAAAGAACATTTTAGAAACAAAAAAGTCAATTCTCATATCATAATGAGCACCAGAACAGAAATTGTTGGGTTATGTTAATGAAGAACCAAGACCTTTTTTTCACTACACAGAAGTTTATTGTGAAAGTAAATGAAACATACAAACATACAGTATGGCTAATGGTGGCAAAAGCAATCTGGTAGCTTAAGGCAAGTTTTAATGGAGGTGAATTTAGAAAAGATGATGCAATGATGTAATTTTGCTTAAATATAGATTATGGAAAAATATCAAATTGCATCAATAACTTAATAAAGTTTTCAAAGCCTGCACTACTGGAGAAAAGGGGCTCATGATCTTAATGCCAGCATTAAGAAAGACGGAAGCAGCATTGAGCTGAATGACAAGAAAAATCGAGTATTTACAGAAGGATGGCAATATGAACATTTAATAACATTTGATCTTAGTTACTGGTGGAATGAAAGCCCTTAGCTAGAAGCAATAGAGAAACATGTACCATCATCATCATGTTATTAAAAAAATTAAGTGCAGAAGTCAAAAACCAAGGAGCTTTGTGATAAAGGAACCTTAAAACACCACTTTAAGGGCCACTTAAAAGGCGATTCCCTCAGGGGAAGTTAGGGCACTGAGTGTGTAAACATGTGAGCTGCACAACACTAAATAACAACCAAATTCATTCATAGTACTTAGTTACACAAGATCAGCATGGTCTTTTATGATGCATTATTGTTTATAACAATTTAAACACACTCCTTACCATGCATGACTTCAAATATATAACAAATATTTTTATTCTGAGATACAGGATATGTTTGTGAATTATAAGACCTATATACAATGAAAGTCACACCTCCCTCATCAGTCAAGTATATATGTGTGTGTGTGTGTGTGTGTGTGTGTGTGTGTGTGTTTTAAATGCAATGACCTTATTCAGACTTCAGTTTCTTTTCTGAATTGACCATGTCAGTTTTTCAAACTCTTTAAAATAATGCCATTTTATTATGATAAAATACATTTTTGCAAAAATTCAGAAATGTAGTAACATTTAATGAATGTGACATGAAAAATATTTGTAAGGAGGTGCCAAATGACTTAGCACTCTTTTCCAGTCTTGTATTTAAAAAAAAAAGTTGCATCCAATTTGACAGTGAGCCTATTTAAAAAATATTCTCATACTAATTCATCTCAAAAGGTTCTATTAATAGTCCTTTTGGAAAATACCATATATATAACCTGTGAGTTTTTTTCCAGAGTAATTAATGAAGAAAATGTATCCTCTGCACAGATGAACATTTTCTAAGACTCATTTTTCATCACCCAGCATTGTTTTTACAAAAGCATGCATTATAAAATACACATAAAAGCAGCTATCTTAAACATGATTTTAATACAATATTACCTTGGTAGCTGATTCGTCACTGTCTCCAGTTTAATATGCTGTTACATACATGAAGAAGCTCCAGTATCCCTTTTCTGATTGACTTAAAAAAAAAAAATCCCTGAATAAAACAGAAGCCAGCCTGCGACTTCTTTAGGCATTTCAGTAGAGTATTATTACCATCTGTGGAGAATATCTCCACACAAACTCATGATTACAGAACAGAATGTAAAACAGATCTGGGGCAGATTAGAGTTAATACCAATTAAAACATTTTATGTTTAAGGAAAAAAGAAAAAGGTGATTATCAACATTTAAAAGGATACTGCAACTTTAACAACTGTAAACTTTGTGTTAAAAGGCTGTGGCAGACAGCTCTATGCTACTAGGTTTTTAGCTTGTTTAAAATAATGCAAACACATCAGCAGTTTTAAAATGCCATAAACTATAAAAACACAGAAACAAAACAAATAACCACGAGTGTCTATCTAAAATGAAGCTGTGTAACCAACACATGTAAAATTCCAAAAATAATTAGAACAACTGATTAGGGGGAAAACCCTCTGATAGAAACTTAAATTTCCTGACTTGTTCTTAAATGACATAACCTTTTAAATTAAAATGGAGGAAAAAAAGAGCTTTACAAATGGATAGTTTCAACTAACTAAAATAATGCCAACAAGGTAAGCTTGCATAGAAAAAAATTCAAATTACTGGCTACATGCATACAAAATTAGAAATGCAGGTATTATATAATCATAGTGCAAAACCATGGCAGTTTTTGATGTCTTGTTACTGCCTAAGGTTGAGAAATAGACCGCAGTACCTCCAGTTATCACAGTTTCTGGTCTTTTAATGATTATTTCTGCCAACTAGAAACAATGTATATGTAAAGATGGGTGGGCACATCTGCTGTGCTGCTAATTAACGAAGTTTGAGGTCATCGCCACCACCTAAATTGGAACCAGGACTAGGGTCTTGTTGTCTTCTTGCCTGCAACGACAAAATCATAATTGGGGGTCAAAACACGTTTTGAAAATCAAAGTGCTAGATAAATAAAATATAAAGTAGCATTTAAAAAAAAAGTTTACAACTAAAAAATTTTCAGCCACTATCTCCATATGTAAGAGGAAAAAGAACAATTTAAATTAGGTATTACATATTTTGCTGAAGTTTCCATTAAAACCAAGAATAAAAATCTCATTGTATTCAAAAGAGCATGATCAAAATATGTACCATGCATAAAAGAACAACAAATCTACATTTATAGTTCTTGGACTATAGGGTTAAACACATCATCCATTCACCTTAGAATCAAAATTTCCCTTTTAATAGTACCTGACATTTATTGAGCACCAACTATATGCTGGGGACTGTTCTAAGCACTTTCCATGGATGAACTAATTAAAACCCTGTCAGCGGGACGCCTGGGTGGCTCAGTAGGTTTGTCTGCCTTCGGCTCAGGTCATGATCCCAGGGTCCTGGGATCGAGTCCTGCATAGGGCTCCTTGCTCAGCGGGGAGCCTGCTTCTCTCCCTCTGCCTGCCCCTCCCTCTGCTTGTGTGCTCTCTAATAAATAAATAAATGAATAAAATCTTAAAACCCTGCCAGCAACCTATAACATAGGTGCTACTGTTTATTTTACAGTCACACAAAAGTACACCGTCTACTAATGGTATGATTGAAAAATGTAGCGAATTTCATCTTACAGTATGCCATCTCTGCCACACAAGTTTTAAATAAAAACTTCTACCTCATGTAATAAAATCATTACTATGGACAAAGTATTGTCTCAAAAGCAAAAATGGATGCTCTTAGAGCTTCCACTAAGAAGAACCACTTGAGGGAGGCTACCATCTAAGAGCAAGAATAAACAGAATTTTTAACTGCTTTTGTTTATATACATAGAAGTTAAAGGCCAGGTTCTATTTCTCCAAAGTAGAAATAATGGACATGACTGTACTTTACAGATACCTTTATTGCATAATTGCATAAATATGGGGGGAAGAAAGACCTGGAGTACTTAGCAAGTGCAATTCTTAGAAAACAAACAAAACCCTCCCAAAAAACCAAGAGCAATTCTTAATAAATTTAGATAAAACCTTAAAAAAAAAAAAAGCAAAACTGGGGGAAAAAATTGCAGTCCTTGATCCACTTACATAACCAGAAGTATTTTTATGACAAAATTAACAACTAAGAGGTTTGCCAATTATAGACACTGAGGTTTTCAAGTTCACTTTAGAATAAACATTTCCAGTTAAACTACCGATCGCAAATTTTTAATAGAGAACATCTAACAACTAACAGGTTCTGTGTGAGACACTGCTACTATAAAGTTTTTCTTTAAACAAGTGCCCCTTTGGTCCACATACAACATTAATTCTCAGTCTCTTTACAAATTCCAATGAGTGTTTCTTCCATAAGCTTTCTTTAGTGACTATAAATGGGAGTCAAGTACAAGCATCTGATCGTTTACAGATCCTGGTTCTTTTAGCAATGGTTTTCCTATGTTAGACAATGGTGAGTCCATTTTACCAGTAGTTCAGGCAAAAAAACTTGAAGTCACCCTAACATCTCTTTCTCTCACACTCAATGGTGGGCTCTGACAGCTCTACATTAACAATGTCCTGAATCTGAGTGCTTCTGACTGCCTCCACCCCTAACCCTAAGTCCACGCCACCACCATTCTTCATCGGGATCTTGTCTGTAGTCACCTCTGATAATAGATATATTATACCTGCCAGTAATTGAGACCACCGTGAAATCACCTGTGCAATCTTTAGCTAAATGGAATGGTGTATTATAATCACCAAGAGATTCTTCATTGTCTATGTCAGTTTTCGGAAACAAATCTAACCAAAGATCGAAATATTCTGGTTTCAGTTCTTAAGATCTGACACAGTTGTTACAGAAAAAGCATTCTTGGGGCGCTTGGGTGGCTCAGTCATTAAACGTCTGCCTTCGGCTCAGGTCATGATCCCAGAGTCCTGGGATCGAGTTCCGCATCGGGCTCCCTGCTCCGCGGGAAGCCTGCTTCTCCCTCTCCCACTCCCCCTGCTTGTGTTCCCTCTCTCACTGTCTCTACAATCTTAAAAAAACAAAACAAAAGAAAAAGCATTCTTGACCTTCAAAGAAACATCTCAACAAGTCACACTTGTACTGCATGATCAAGTTTGGTCAGAAGCTCCAGCTATGTTGTCATTTCTCAAGAGCATTATGTTGTTTAGATAAAAAGGACACTGCCTTGTTCACTTTGAAACAAATCAAGTAAAACCCAACACTAACTTCTGTACTCTTATAAATTTTGATACATTCCTCTAGCAGATTTTAATTATTTTTATTAGCATACTGATCACTAACTAAATTTTAGCATATTTCTTTCAATTACTAGTCATGTTAAAGTTATGCTGTATGGTATGAACTGAAAAAGCTATGGAATGCATATTCATAAAAAAAGAAAACCCACCCCAAAAACAAAACCAAAAAACAACCACCCACCCAAAAACAAAAAAAACACTTTAAGTTCCATACAAAATCAATGCTAAATGTAGTATAAGGACAGATCAATTCTGCAAAATCACAGATGGTGATATAAGCATCTGGGTTCAGTCAATGAAGATTAGAAAGGGGCTGAGCAATGAAGAAACACTGAGAAAAATCAATCCTATTTATATATTTACAAAACACTATTAACCTACCAATAATATTTTGTCAAAAGGATATTTCAGCTTTTGTCTTGGGATAAGAGTAATTTTCAAATTACTTTAATAATAATGGGATGAGGGGCGCCTGGGTGGCTCAGTTGGTTAAACCGCTGCCTTCGGCTCAGGTCATGACCCCAGGGTCCTGGGATCGAGCCCCACATCGGGCTCCCTGCTCGTGCAGGAAGCCTGCTTCTCCCTCTGCCTGCCGCTCCCCCTGCTTGTGCTCTCTCCCTCTCTCTCTCTCGCTATCTCTCTGTGTGTCAAATAAATAAAATCTTTAAAAAAAATAATAATAGGATGACTTCAAGTGAGCGATGGCCTTCATAAGTAGTAATCAGCAGCTGGAGTTCTCCCTTCTGTTCATGGCTGTGCCAAAGTTGCTGTGGGTTTATTTGTTTAAAATGTATTTTGGTCAAGGCATAGAGAAGAGTAAAGTCTTGTTATTTACTTGTGTTTGCAGTTTATTTACACTGTGAAGAAGGAATTAGGAAGATGTAATGGAAGACACTGTGAAGGAAAAGCAAAAATACGACAAATGAGAGAGCTGGGGAAGGACCTCAACGGAGGGTGAGAGCAGAAGAGGGAGGAATAAGAGCTGGGAGACTGGGAGGAAATTCACTGTTCGGAGGGAAGATGTACAGACTGTCACATGAAGGAAACAAACACAGAAACAGACTTAGGTTCAGTGACATAGCTTCCACAGGACTGGTATTCAGCAACTGGATGATCTTTCTAACGAAAGCAAGATGTTTTAGAAGGAATTCTGAGTAATTGGCTAGACTAGATGGTGGCTAACAAACTCTCTGAACCTGATTATTATAAAAGCATAAAGTCCATGATTTCTAGTTTATTTTCCTCTGTCAATCCACATGGGCCCTTGATTCTAACTTATTAACAGCTATTTCAGAATAGGGGTTTAATATAAAGCAGACACCCACAAGCCTGTTCAGAATATAAATCTGTTTTTAATATTTATAAGGAATCTGGGACGCCTGGGTGGCTTAGTCGGTAAGCATCTGCCTTCAGCTCAGGTCATGATCTCAGGGTCCTGGGATCGAGTCCCACATCGGGCTCCTTGCTCAGTGGGGAGCCTGCTTCTCTCCCTCTGCCTGCCACTCCCCCTGCCTGTGTTCTCTCTCTCTGACAAATAAATATAATCTTTAAAATATATATATTTATAAAGAATTAATCTAGATATTTTAAAAAAGATTTATTTGAGAGAGAGAGCAAGACAGCACAAGCAGGGGGAGTGGCAGAGGGAGAGGGAGAAGCAGGCTCCCAGCTGAGCAGGGAGCCCAGATGTGGGGCTCGATCCTAGGATCCTGGGATCATGACCTGAGCAGAGGGCAAATGCCCAACAGACTGAGCCACCCAGGTGCCCCTAATCTAGACATTTTACTACAGACCTCTTACTACCAGTTGCTCCTGTTTTCTTTCTTTCTTTCAACATACTATTGTCCAGAAACATGGCAAATCCAGTTTTGAGGAGGCAGTCATGAGATGAGCCCAAAATAGAGTGACAAAAACAGTCACCCGGCACTCCTGGTCAGGGCTGTGCAGAAGTAGCCAAGAGCAGGGATGCCCAAATGAAAATGAATAAAACTTCTTTTGGTTGATTTCCATTCTTTTGTTATCAAGATTATCAAACTGTTGAAAACTCTTCACGAGAAAATGTTCTAATACTTAAAAATAGCTCCAACTTACTGAGTATAATATACTATGTTCAAACACTGTCCTTACACTTTATGTCTGACGCTTGACTAAATGTCAGAGCACAGAATTACAGAATTTTAGAGTGGCAAAGTACATAAGAGATTTAGCTCAACTCTAATCTTACACACTGTGAGCCTGAAGCCAAGAAGGTTAAGTGATTCCCCAAGGTTTCATCATTAGCTGGTCACAACTGCTAAAGCTGGAGGAGTCACAAAGCAGAAATTTTAAGTCCTAATATGACAGAAGGGAGTGTCCTTTCTCCAAATGCAAAAAGGTAAAAACCAGGTCAGCAGACAATCATAAACACCTGTCAGGTAAGGAGACTGCAAGAGCTGGTCTAACAGGCATGTCAAAAAATATAGTTCTTATAAAGTATACAACTTCAGGAAAACTTTACATATAAAGTGTTATTTCAAAATAAAAAAGATAGTGGAAATAATCTACATTTCCAGATGTAGACTGGGATGGCTCTACCACTTCAGCTATGTGATCTTAGACAAGTTTCTTATTCTCTTTCAGCCTCAGTGTTTTAAGAACCAAATGTGAAACAAATACTGTAGTGTATACTGCCTGGCATATAGAAGTACTCACACTGTCATTATTACAACAAAGCTGCTCATCACCTCCCAATATATGTGTGTGAACATTTGAAATGTTAAAAAAAAAACAACCCTGCATCCTGTCAATAAGATGTAATTTTTACAAACTAAAACAAGGTTAGGACAAAATAAATTTTAATGAAGCTTGCATCTCCTATGATAGAGAACAAAGACTTCTTTTAAAAAAAGATTTTACTTATTTGAGAGAGAGCGAGCAAGAGAGCACAGGAGCAGAGGGACAGGAAGAGGGAGAAGCAGACTTTCCTGCTGAGCAGGGAGCATGACATGGGGCTCGATCCCAGGACCCCAGGGTCATGACCTGAGCCGAAGGCAGATGCCTAACGACTGAGCCCCCCAAGGCGCCCCACAAAGACACTCTTTCTTGGTATGGGAGAGGGCAGATCTAGTATCCTCTTCCTCCCTCATCAATTCTCTTCCGGTTCTCAGTCTTAAGTCTGAGTTTATATTCCCCCTTCACTCTCATCTATTGCCTTTACCCAAAAGACATGTTAGGAAGGCCCAGTATAGACAGATTTTTTATGTTCATTTGTCCTTACACAAAAATGAGTGTTGGTACAGTTAAAGTGATTTGAAAACTGAAGTCTGCGGGAATTTAAAATAGTGGCTGAGATTGTTTTTTTCTCGGACCACACAGAATCGAAGGCTCCAAAAACATACAAAACACAAATACAAAAACCACATAAAGCCTTTTGCCTGTTTTATTTCCAAAAAGTTTCCACCTAAAACTCTCCTATGATTTGCTGAATTGTATTAAAACTGCCTATAGTAAAATAAGCAGTAATTATTTACCCATTCTCTGACATTAAAGATAAGAATTTATTTGCTAACACTTTATAAACTAACCAGATGAAAGCATTTTCTACACAATGACAGAGAAAATCTCTTTCAGCACCCTGTCACCATGCGGCTGCATTAAGAGCCAACAGTACAATGTTACAGTTTTAGAAAGTGAAGAGGCCAATCAAGCTGAAGACAGTCTCTAGACACAGGGAGCGTTCATGAGCTGCTATCAATAACACAGGCATCTTTCCAATACATTTATGACCACAGCACTCATTCTGTCCTTTATTAACCTCAGTTTTTCAGAAAATCCCAAAGTAAGGCATTTGAATTACAGTTACACAGATGAAGAGAACTGCCATCAGTAATGCATCAACATTTTCAAATCAGGGAAGGAATCCCAGGTAAAAAGGCACTTGGCCACTACTATGTGGCAACAAATAGCAATGGGCAGGCACTTCACAGAAGAAATTTGATTATTTTTTCTTTTTTAATGTCTAATTTTTTATTAAAATACAGGATAGTGCACAGATCATAAATATGTAACTTCATGAATTTCCCATTAAATGAACACACCCATGTAACTAGCACACAGATCAAGCAATATAATACCACCCAAGCTTGGGAAGTTCCCCTTGTGCTCTCCCCTCTCCCTCGTCACTACTCACCCCCTGGGTAACCACTACCTCCACTTCTAACAGAACCCAGAAAAATTCAAAACCCTTTACTGTTATTAAAAACCAAACCAAAAACAAACAAACAAAACAACCAATACCAGAATATAAAATATCTTGGCAAAATATCTCTGGATTTTCACATTCTGAAGTTAGGATATGCCTGCTTTTACTGCCACTCCAGATACATTGTGAGCCAAAGTGAACAGAAAGAGGAAGTGAGCCCATTTAAGAGTCAGATACTATGCTGGCAGCAACCTGGGAGGTAGGACCTTAGCCCTGATTTTACAGATGAGGCTCACAAGGATACGTAACTTTCCTAATGTCACAAGACAACAAATAGGAGAGACAGGATTTAAAACCAGAGCAATCTATTACAAACCTCATGGTCATTTTACTACATCAAAGGTTCTTAAGTTACATTGTCAGCTACTGGGTTCCATGAAAACACCCCAGGGACTACAGAAGGAAATCAGAGTAATTCCCACCCCTGCTTCACCCAGAGCAGTACCCCTTTTATCTACCATATACACGGGGGTTCTCTATAAAATTTCAAATGAAGGATTTCACATTTTTAGAAAAAACCTATATGCCAGAGATATAGATAGTAAGTTCTAGAATCTTCTACTTCCATCATTTTGTGTTAACACTAACAGATATACAGGCTACAAAATTCAAAAGGTCTAAAAGATAAACAGTGAAAAGTAATCACCCTCCCATGTGGCCCCCAGATACCAGATTCCCCTCCACAGTTTTCAGTTAGTTTCCTACATTTCCTACTAAAGAGAGACAAATATGTGCATGTACTCCTTTTTAAAAACTACCCAGAGGGTAAAGATATTATACACAGTGTTATGTAGCTTTTACAGACCATTTTGTTGTATACCAAAGATTTAACAGTATTTCAACAAGGTTACTACTATAAAGTTTCTTCATTTCACTATAGTTTTTCACTTGCCAAATTAATAATAAGCTGCTATTGCCTCTGAAAGGTAGCAGCTCGATAATCTCAAAAACCTTGGAAGTGGTCTCATGACATGGACTTAAGTATTTAATTGAAGCAATGTACTGAGGGTTGCTGGAGTCGGGGGGGGGGGGGGGGGGGGGGGGGGGGGGGGGGTGATAGACACGGGGGGGGGTATGTGCTATGGTGAGCGCTATGAATTGTGCAAGACTGTTGAATCACAGATCTGTACCTCTAAACAAATAATGCAATATATGTTAAGAAAAAAAAAAGAAGAAGATA